>NW_027526361.1:215845099-215974099 GCF_048455015.1 Haemaphysalis longicornis | reverse complement strand
TTGGATTCGCATTCCACTGTAACGTTGATCAAAGCTTCTGATGCTGTAGGAAACGCGTTTTGCGAGCGTTTCCAGAAGAGGAATGGAGCCATTGGATTCGTATTCCACAGTAACGTTGATCAAAGCTTCTGATGCTGTAGGAAACGCGTTTTGCGAGCGTTTCCAGTAGAGGAATGGAGCCATTGGATTCGTATTCCACAGTAACGTTGATCAAAGCTTCTGATGCTGTAGGAAACGCGTTTTGCGAACGTTTCCACAACAGGAATAGAGCCATTGGATTCGTATTCCACAGTAACGTTGATCAAAGCTTCTGATGCTGTAGGAAACGCGTTTTGCGAGCGTTTCCAGAAGAGGTATGGAGCCATTGGATTCGTATTCCACAGTAACGTTGATCAAAGCTTCTGATGCTGTCGGAAACGCGTTTTGCGAGCGTTTCCAGAAGAGGAATGAAGCCATTGGATTCGTATTCCACAGTAACGTTGATCAAACGTTCTGATGCTGTAGGAAACGCGTTTTGCGAGCGTTTCCAGAAGAGGAATGCACCCATTGGATTCGTATTCCACAGTAACGTTGATCAAAGCTTCTGATGCTGCAGGAAAAGCGTTTTGCGAGCGTTTCCAGAAGAGGAATGGAGCCATTGGATTCGTATTGCACAGTAACCTTGATCAAATCTTCTGATTCTGTAGGAAACACGTTTTGCGAGCGTTTCCACAACAGGAATAGAGCCATTGGATTCGCATTCCACTGCAACGTTGATCAAAGCTTCTGATGCTGTAGGAAACGCGTTTTGCGAGCGTTTCCAGAAGAGGAATGGAGCCATTGGATTCGTATTCCACAGTAACGTTGATCAAAGCTTCTGATGCTGTAGGAAACGCGTTTTGCGAGCGTTTCCAGAAGAGGAATGGAGCCATTGGATTCGTATTCCACAGTAACGTTGATCAAAGCTTCTGATGCTGTAGGAAACGCGTTTTGCGAGCGTTTCCACAACAGGAATAGAGCCATTGGATTCGTATTCCACAGTAACGTTGATCAAAGCTTCTGATGCTGTAGGAAACGCGTTTTGCGAGCGTTTCCAGAAGAGGTATGGAGCCACTGGATTCGTATTCCACAGTAACGTTGATCAAAGCTTCTGATGCTGTCGGAAACGCGTTTTGCGAGCGTTTCCAGAAGAGGAATGGAGCCATTGGATTCGTATTCCACAGTAACGTTGATCAAAGCTTCTGATTCTGTAGGAAACGCGTCTTGCGAGCGTTTCCAACACAGCAATAGAGCCATTGGATTCGTATTCCACTGTAACGTTGATCAAAGCTTCTGATGCTGTAGGAAACGCGTTTTGCGAGCGTTTCCAGAAGAGGAATGGAGCCATTGGATTCGTATTCCACAGTAACGTTGATCAAAGGTTCTGATGCTGTAGGAAACGCGTTTTGCGAGTGTTTCCAGAAGAGGAATGTAGACATTAGATTCGTATTACACAGTAACGTTGATCAAAGCTTCTGATGCTGTAGGAAACGCGTTTTGCGAGCGTTTCCAGAAGAGGAATGGAGCCTTTCGATTCGTATTCCACAGTAACATTGATCAAAACTTCTGATGCTGTAGGAAACGCGTTTTGTGGGCGTTTCCAGAAGAGGAATGGAGCCATTGGATTCGTATTCCTCAGAAAAGTTGATCGAAGCTTCTGATGCTGTGGGAAACGCGTTTTGCGAGCGTTTCCAGAAGAGGAATGGAGCCATTGGATTTGTATTCCACAGTAACGTTGATCAAAGCTTCTGATGCTGTAGGAAACGCGTTTTGCGAGCGTTTCCAGAAGAGGAATGGAGCCATTGGATTCGTATTCCACAGTAACGTTGATCAAAGCTTCTGATGCTGTAGGAAACGCGTTTTGCGAGCGTTTCCAGAAGAGGAATGGAGCCATTGGATTCGTATTCCACAGTAACGTTGATCAAAGCTTCTGATGCTGTAGGAAACGCGTTTTGCGAGCGTTTCCAGAAGAGAAATGGGGCCATTGGATTCGTATTCCACAGTAACGTTGATCAAAGCTTCTGATGCTGTAGGAAACGCGTTTTGCGAGCGTTTCCAGAAGAGGAATGAAGCCATCGGATTCGTATTCCAAAGTAACGTTGATCAAAGCTTCTGATGCTGTAGGAAACGCGTTTTGCGAGCGTTTCCAGAAGAGGAATGGAGCCATTGGATTCGTATTCCACAGTAACGTTGATCAAAGCTTCTGATGCTGCAGGAAACGCGTTTTGCGAGCGTTTCCAGAAGAGGAATGGAGCCATTGGATTCGTATTCCACAGTAACCTTGATCAAATCTTCTGATTCTGTAAGAAACACGTTTTGCGAGCGTTTCCACAACAGGAATACAGCCATTGGATTCGCATTCCACTGTAACGTTGATCAAAGCTTCTGATGCTGTAGGAAACGCGTTTTGCGAGCGTTTCCAGAAGAGGAATGGAGCCATTCGATTCGTATTCCACAGTAAAGTTGATCGAAGCTTCTGATGCTGTAGGAAACACGTTTTGCGAGCGTTTCCAGAAGAGGAATGGAGCCATTGGATTTGTATTCCACAGTAACGTTGATCAAAGCTTCTGATGCTGTAGGAAACGCGTTTTGCGAGCGTTTCCAGAAGAGGAATGGAGCCATTGAATTCGTATTCCACAGTAACGTTGATCAAAGCTTCTGATGCTGTAGGAAACGCGTTTTGCGAGCGTTTCCAGAAGAGGAATGGAGCCATTGGATTCGTATTCCACAGTAACGTTGATCAAAGCTTCTGATGCTGTAGGAAACGCGTTTTGCGAGCGTTTCCAGAAGAGGAATGAAGCCATTGGATTCGTATTCCACAGAAAAGTTGATCGAAGCTTCTGATGCTGTAGGAAACGAGTTTTGCGAGCGTTTCCAGAAGAGGAATGGAGCCATTGGATTCGTATCCCACAGTAAAGTTGATCGAAGCTTCTGATGCTGTAGAAAACACGTTTTGCGAGCGTTTCCAGAAGAGAAATGGAGCCATTGGATTCGTATTGCACTGTAACGTTGATCAAAGCTTCTGATGCTGTAGGAAACGCGTTTTGCGAGCGTTTCCAGAAGAGGAATGGAGCCATTGGATTTGTATTCCACAGTAACGTTGACCAAAGCTTCTGATGCTGTAGGAAACGCGTTTTGCGAGCGTTTCCAGAAGAGGAATGGAGCCATTGAATTCGTATTCCACAGTAACGTTGATCAAAGCTTCTGATGCTTTAGGAAACGCGGTTTGCGAGCGTTTCCGGAAAAGGAATGGAGCCATTGAATTCGTATCCCACAGTAAATTTGATCGAAGCTTCTGATGCTGTAGAAAACACGTTTTGCGAGCGTTTCCAGATGAGAAATGGAGCCATTGGATTCGGATTGCACTCTAACGTTGATCAAAGCTTCTGATGCTGTAGGAAACGCGTTTTGCGAGCGTTTCCAGAAGAGAAATGGAGCCATTGGATTCGTATTCCACAGTAAAGTTGATCGAAGCTTCTGATGCTGTAGGAAACGCGTTTTGCGAGCGTTTCCAGAAGAGGAATGGAGCCATTGGATTCGTATTTCAAATTAAAGTTATCGAAGCTTCTGATGCTGTAGGAAACGCGTTTTGCGAGCGTTTCCAGAAGAGGAATGGAGCCATTGGATTCGTATTTCAAATTAAAGTTATCGAAGCTTCTGATGCTGTAGGAAACGCGTTTTGCGAGCGTTTCCAGAAGAGGAATGGAGCCATTGGATTCGTATTCCACAGTAGCGTTGATCAAAGCTGCTGACGCTGTAGGAAACGCGCTTTGCGAGCGTTTCCAGAAGAGGAATGGAGCCATTGGATTCGTATTCCACAGAAAAGTTGATCGAAGCTTCTGATGCTGTAGGAAACGCGTTTTGCGAGCGTTTCCAGAAGAGGAATGGAGCCTTTGGATTCGTATTCCACAGTAACGTTGATCAAAGCTTCTGATGCTGTAGGAAACGCGTTGTGCGAGCGTTTCCAGAAGAGGAATGGAGCCATTGGATTCGTATTCCACAGAAAAGTTGATCGAAGCTTCTGATGCTGTAGGAAACACGTTTTGCGAGCGTTTCCAGAAGAAGAATGGAGCCTTTGGATTCGTATTCCGCAGTAACGTTGATCAAAGCTTCTGATGCTGTAGGAAACGCGTTTTGCGAGCGTTTCCAGAAGAGGAATGGACCCATTAGATTCGCATTCCACTATAACGTTGATCAAAGCTTCTGATGCTGTAGGAAACGCGTTTTGCGAGCGTTTCCAGAAGAGGAATGGAGCCTTTGGATTCGTATTCCACAGTAACGTTGATCAAAGCTTCTGATGCTGTAGGAAACGCGTTGTGCGAGCGTTTCCAGAAGAGGAATGGAGCCATTGGATTCGTATTCCACAGAAAAGTTGATCGAAGCTTCTGATGCTGTAGGAAACACGTTTTGCGAGCGTTTCCAGAAGAAGAATGGAGCCTTTGGATTCGTATTCCACAGTAACGTTGATCAAAGCTTCTGATGCTTAGGAAACGCGTTTCGCGAGCGTTTCCACAAAAGGAATAGAGCCATTAAATTCGCATTCCACAGTAACGTTGATCAAAGCTTCTGATGCTATAGGAAACGCGTTTTGCGAGCGTTTACACAACAGGAATAGAGCCATTGGATTAGCATTTCACTGTAACGTTGATCAAAGCTTCTGATGCTGTAGGAAACGCGTTTTGCGAGCGTTTCCAGAAGAGGAATGGAGCCATTGGGTTTGTATTCCACAGTAACGTTGATCAAAGCTTCTGATGCTGTAGGAAACGCGTTTTGCGAGCGTTTCCAGAAGAGGAATGGAGCCATTGGATTCGTATTCCGCAGTAACGTTGATCAAAGCTTCTGACGCTGTAGGAAACGCGTTTTGCGAGCGTTTCCAGAAGAGGAATGGACCCATTGGATTCGCATTCCACTATAACGTTGATCAAAGCTTCTGATGCTGTAGGAAACGCGTTTTGCGAGCGTTTCCAGAAGAGGAATGGAGCCATTGGATTCGTATTCCACAGAAAAGTTGATCGAGGCTTCTGATGCTGTAGGAAACACGTTTTGCGAGCGTTTCCAGAAGAGGAATGTAGCCATTGGATTCGTATTCCACAGTAACGTTGATCAAAGCTTCTGATGCTGTAGGAAACACGTTTTGCGAGCGTTTCCAGAAGATGAATGGAGCCATTGGATTTGTATTCCACAGTAACGTTGATCAAAGCTTCTGATGCTGTAGAAAACGCGTTTTGCGAGCGTTTCCAGAAGAGGAATGAAGCCATTGGATTCGTATTCCACAGTAACGTTGATCAAAGGTTCTGATGCTGTAGGAAACGCGTTTTGCGAGCGTTTCCAGAAGAGGAATGCACCCATTGGATTCGTATTCCACAGTAACGTTGATCAAAGCTTCTGATGCTGCAGCAAAAGCGTTTTGCGAGCGTTTCCAGAAGAGGAATGGAGCCATTGGATTCGTATTCCACAGTAACCTTGATCAAATCTTCTGATTCTGTAGGAAACACGTTTTGCGAGCGTTTCCACAACAGGAATAGAGGCATTGGATTCGCATTCCACTGTAACGTTGATCAAAGCTTCTGATGCTGTAGGAAACGCGTTTTGCGAGCGTTTCCAGAAGAGGAATGGAGCCATTCGATTCGTATTCCACAGTAAAGTTGATCGAAGCTTCTGATGCTGTAGGAAACACGTTTTGCGAGCGTTTCCAGAAGAGGAATGGAGCCATTGGATTCGTATTCCACAGTAACGTTGATCAAAGCTTCTGATGCTGTAGGAAACGCGTTTTGCGAGCGTTTCCAGAAGAAGAATGGAGCCATTGAATTCGTATTCCACAGTAACGTTGATCAAAGCTTCTGATGCTGTAGGAAACGCGTTTTGCGAGCGTTTCCAGAAGACGAATGGAGCCATTGGATTCGTATTCCACAGTAACGTTGATCAAAGCTTCTGATGCTGTAGGAAACGCGTTTTGCGAGCGTTTCCAGAAGAGGAATGAAGCCATTGGATTCGTATTCCACAGAAAAGTTAATCGAAGCTTCTGATGCTGTAGGAAACGAGTTTTGCGAGCGTTTCCAGAAGAGGAATGGAGCCATTGGATTCGTATCCCACAGTAAAGTTGATCGAAGCTTCTGATACTGTAGAAAACACGTTTTGCGAGCGTTTCCAGAAGAGGAATGGAGCCATTGAATTCGTATTCCACAGTAACGTTGATCAAAGCTTCTGATCCTTTAGGAAACGCGGTTTGCGAGCGTTTCCGGAAGAGGAATGGAGCCATTGAATTCGTATCCCACAGTAAATTTGATCGAAGCTTCTGATGCTGTAGAAAACACGTTTTGCGAGCGTTTCCAGATGAGAAATGGAGCCATTGGATTCGTATTGCACTCTAACGTTGATCAAAGCTTCTGATGCTGTAGGAAACGCGTTTTGCGAGCGTTTCCAGAAGAGAAATGGAGCCATTGGATTCGTATTCCACAGTAAAGTTGATCGAAGCTTCTGATGCTGTAGGAAACGCGTTTTGCGAGCGTTTCCAGAAGAGGAATGGAGCCATTGGATTCGTATTCCACTGTAACGTTGATCAAAGCTTCTGATGCTGTAGGAAACGCGTTTTGCGAGCGTTTCCAGAAGAGGAATGGAGCCATTGGATTCGTATTTCAAATTAAAGTTATCGAAGCTTCTGATGCTGTAGGAAACGCGTTTTGCGAGCGTTTCCAGAAGAAGAATGGAGCCTTTGGATTCGTATTCCACAGTAACGTTGATCAAAGCTTCTGATGCTTAGGAAACGCGTTTCGCGAGCGTTTCCACAAAAGGAATAGAGCCATTAAATTCGCATTCCACAGTAACGTTGATCAAAGCTTCTGATGCTATAGGAAACGCGTTTTGCGAGCGTTTACACAACAGGAATAGAGCCATTGGATTAGCATTTCACTGTAACGTTGATCAAAGCTTCTGATGCTGTAGGAAACGCGTTTTGCGAGCGTTTCCAGAAGAGGAATGGAGCCATTGGGTTTGTATTCCACAGTAACGTTGATCAAAGCTTCTGATGCTGTAGGAAACGCGTTTTGCGAGCGTTTCCAGAAGAGGAATGGAGCCATTGGATTCGTATTCCGCAGTAACGTTGATCAAAGCTTCTGATGCTGTAGGAAACGCGTTTTGCGAGCGTTTCCAGAAGAGGAATGGACCCATTGGATTCGCATTCCACTATAACGTTGATCAAAGCTTCTGATGCTGTAGGAAACGCGTTTTGCGAGCGTTTCCAGAAGAGGAATGGAGCCATTGGATTCGTATTCCACAGAAAAGTTGATCGAAGCTTCTGATGCTGTAGGAAACACGTTTTGCGAGCGTTTCCAGAAGAGGAATGTAGCCATTGGATTCGTATTCCACAGTAACGTTGATCAAAGCTTCTGATGCTGTAGGAAACACGTTTTGCGAGCGTTTCCAGAAGATGAATGGAGCCATTGGATTTGTATTCCACAGTAACGTTGATCAAAGCTTCTGATGCTGTAGAAAACGCGTTTTGCGAGCGTTTCCAGAAGAGGAATGAAGCCATTGGATTCGTATTCCACAGTAACGTTGATCAAAGGTTCTGATGCTGTAGGAAACGCGTTTTGCGAGCGTTTCCAGAAGAGGAATGCACCCATTGGATTCGTATTCCACAGTAACGTTGATCAAAGCTTCTGATGCTGCAGCAAAAGCGTTTTGCGAGCGTTTCCAGAAGAGGAATGGAGCCATTGGATTCGTATTCCACAGTAACCTTGATCAAATCTTCTGATTCTGTAGGAAACACGTTTTGCGAGCGTTTCCACAACAGGAATAGAGGCATTGGATTCGCATTCCACTGTAACGTTGATCAAAGCTTCTGATGCTGTAGGAAACGCGTTTTGCGAGCGTTTCCAGAAGAGGAATGGAGCCATTCGATTCGTATTCCACAGTAAAGTTGATCGAAGCTTCTGATGCTGTAGGAAACACGTTTTGCGAGCGTTTCCAGAAGAGGAATGGAGCCATTGGATTCGTATTCCACAGTAACGTTGATCAAAGCTTCTGATGCTGTAGGAAACGCGTTTTGCGAGCGTTTCCAGAAGAAGAATGGAGCCATTGAATTCGTATTCCACAGTAACGTTGATCAAAGCTTCTGATGCTGTAGGAAACGCGTTTTGCGAGCGTTTTCCAGAAGAGGAATGGAGCCATTGGATTCGTATTCCACAGTAACGTTGATCAAAGCTTCTGATGCTGTAGGAAACGCGTTTTGCGAGCGTTTCCAGAAGAGGAATGAAGCCATTGGATTCGTATTCCACAGAAAAGGTAATCGAAGCTTCTGATGCTGTAGGAAACGAGTTTTGCGAGCGTTTCCAGAAGAGGAATGGAGCCATTGGATTCGTATCCCACAGTAAAGTTGATCGAAGCTTCTGATGCTGTAGAAAACACGTTTTGCGAGCGTTTCCAGAAGAGGAATGGAGCCATTGAATTCGTATTCCACAGTAACGTTGATCAAAGCTTCTGATGCTTTAGGAAACGCGGTTTGCGAGCGTTTCCGGAAGAGGAATGGAGCCATTGAATTCGTATCCCACAGTAAATTTGATCGAAGCTTCTGATGCTGTAGAAAACACGTTTTGCGAGCGTTTCCAGATGAGAAATGGAGCCATTGGATTCGTATTGCACTCTAACGTTGATCAAAGCTTCTGATGCTGTAGGAAACGCGTTTTGCGAGCGTTTCCAGAAGAGAAATGGAGCCATTGGATTCGTATTCCACAGTAAAGTTGATCGAAGCTTCTGATGCTGTAGGAAACGCGTTTTGCGAGCGTTTCCAGAAGAGGAATGGAGCCATTGGATTCGTATTCCACTGTAACGTTGATCAAAGCTTCTGATGCTGTAGGAAACGCGTTTTGCGAGCGTTTCCAGAAGAGGAATGGAGCCATTGGATTCGTATTTCAAATTAAAGTTATCGAAGCTTCTGATGCTGTAGGAAACGCGTTTTGCGAGCGTTTCCAGAAGAAGAATGGAGCCTTTGGATTCGTATTCCACAGTAACGTTGATCAAAGCTTCTGATGCTTAGGAAACGCGTTTCGCGAGCGTTTCCACAAAAGGAATAGAGCCATTAAATTCGCATTCCACAGTAACGTTGATCAAAGCTTCTGATGCTATAGGAAACGCGTTTTGCGAGCGTTTACACAACAGGAATAGAGCCATTGGATTAGCATTTCACTGTAACGTTGATCAAAGCTTCTGATGCTGTAGGAAACGCGTTTTGCGAGCGTTTCCAGAAGAGGAATGGAGCCATTGGGTTTGTATTCCACAGTAACGTTGATCAAAGCTTCTGATGCTGTAGGAAACGCGTTTTGCGAGCGTTTCCAGAAGAGGAATGGAGCCATTGGATTCGTATTCCGCAGTAACGTTGATCAAAGCTTCTGATGCTGTAGGAAACGCGTTTTGCGAGCGTTTCCAGAAGAGGAATGGACCCATTGGATTCGCATTCCACTATAACGTTGATCAAAGCTTCTGATGCTGTAGGAAACGCGTTTTGCGAGCGTTTCCAGAAGAGGAATGGAGCCATTGGATTCGTATTCCACAGAAAAGTTGATCGAAGCTTCTGATGCTGTAGGAAACACGTTTTGCGAGCGTTTCCAGAAGAGGAATGTAGCCATTGGATTCGTATTCCACAGTAACGTTGATCAAAGCTTCTGATGCTGTAGGAAACACGTTTTGCGAGCGTTTCCAGAAGATGAATGGAGCCATTGGATTTGTATTCCACAGTAACGTTGATCAAAGCTTCTGATGCTGTAGAAAACGCGTTTTGCGAGCGTTTCCAGAAGAGGAATGAAGCCATTGGATTCGTATTCCACAGTAACGTTGATCAAAGGTTCTGATGCTGTAGGAAACGCGTTTTGCGAGCGTTTCCAGAAGAGGAATGCACCCATTGGATTCGTATTCCACAGTAACGTTGATCAAAGCTTCTGATGCTGCAGCAAAAGCGTTTTGCGAGCGTTTCCAGAAGAGGAATGGAGCCATTGGATTCGTATTCCACAGTAACCTTGATCAAATCTTCTGATTCTGTAGGAAACACGTTTTGCGAGCGTTTCCACAACAGGAATAGAGGCATTGGATTCGCATTCCACTGTAACGTTGATCAAAGCTTCTGATGCTGTAGGAAACGCGTTTTGCGAGCGTTTCCAGAAGAGGAATGGAGCCATTCGATTCGTATTCCACAGTAAAGTTGATCGAAGCTTCTGATGCTGTAGGAAACACGTTTTGCGAGCGTTTCCAGAAGAGGAATGGAGCCATTGGATTCGTATTCCACAGTAACGTTGATCAAAGCTTCTGATGCTGTAGGAAACGCGTTTTGCGAGCGTTTCCAGAAGAAGAATGGAGCCATTGAATTCGTATTCCACAGTAACGTTGATCAAAGCTTCTGATGCTGTAGGAAACGCGTTTTGCGAGCGTTTCCAGAAGACGAATGGAGCCATTGGATTCGTATTCCACAGTAACGTTGATCAAAGCTTCTGATGCTGTAGGAAACGCGTTTTGCGAGCGTTTCCAGAAGAGGAATGAAGCCATTGGATTCGTATTCCACAGAAAAGGTAATCGAAGCTTCTGATGCTGTAGGAAACGAGTTTTGCGAGCGTTTCCAGAAGAGGAATGGAGCCATTGGATTCGTATCCCACAGTAAAGTTGATCGAAGCTTCTGATGCTGTAGAAAACACGTTTTGCGAGCGTTTCCAGAAGAGGAATGGAGCCATTGAATTCGTATTCCACAGTAACGTTGATCAAAGCTTCTGATGCTTTAGGAAACGCGGTTTGCGAGCGTTTCCGGAAGAGGAATGGAGCCATTGAATTCGTATCCCACAGTAAATTTGATCGAAGCTTCTGATGCTGTAGAAAACACGTTTTGCGAGCGTTTCCAGATGAGAAATGGAGCCATTGGATTCGTATTGCACTCTAACGTTGATCAAAGCTTCTGATGCTGTAGGAAACGCGTTTTGCGAGCGTTTCCAGAAGAGAAATGGAGCCATTGGATTCGTATTCCACAGTAAAGTTGATCGAAGCTTCTGATGCTGTAGGAAACGCGTTTTGCGAGCGTTTCCAGAAGAGGAATGGAGCCATTGGATTCGTATTACACTGTAACGTTGATCAAAGCTTCTGATGCTGTAGGAAACGCGTTTTGCGAGCGTTTCCAGAAGAGGAATGGAGCCATTGGATTCGTATTTCAAATTAAAGTTGTCGAAGCTTCTGATGCTGTAGGAAACGCGTTTTGCGAGCGTTTCCAGAAGAGGAATGGAGCCATTGGATTCGTATTCCACAGTAGCGTTGATCAAAGCTTCTGACGCTGTAGGAAACGCGCTTTGCGAGCGTTTCCAGAAGAGGAATGGAGCCATTGGATTCGTATTCCACAGAAAAGTTGATCGAAGCTTCTGATGCTGTAGGAAACGCGTTTTGCGAGCGTTTCCAGAAGAGGAATGGAGTCTTTGGATTCGTATTCCACAGTAACGTTGATCAAAGCTTCTGATGCTGTAGGAAACGCGTTGTGCGAGCGTTTCCAGAAGAGGAATGGAGCCATTGGATTCGTATTCCACAGAAAAGTTGATCGAAGCTTCTGATGCTGTAGGAAACACGTTTTGCGAGCGTTTCCAGAAGAAGAATGGAGCCTTTGGATTCGTATTCCACAGTAACGTTGATCAAAGCTTCTGATGCTATAGGAAACGCGTTTTGCGAGCGTTTCCACAACAGGAATAGAGCCATTGGATTAGCATTTCACTGTAACGTTGATCAAAGCTTCTGATGCTGTAGGAAACGCGTTTTGCGAGCGTTTCCAGAAGAGGAATGGAGCCATTGGATTCGTATTCCGCAGTAACGTTGATCAAAGCTTCTGATGCTGTAGGAAACGCGTTTTGCGAGCGTTTCCAGAAGAGGAATGGACCCATTGGATTCGCATTCCACTATAACGTTGATCAAAGCTTCTGATGCTGTAGGAAACGCGTTTTGCGAGCGTTTCCAGAAGAGGAATGGAGCCTTTGGATTCGTATTCCACAGTAACGTTGATCAAAGCTTCTGATGCTGTAGGAAACGCGTTGTGCGAGCGTTTCCAGAAGAGGAATGGAGCCATTGGATTCGTATTCCACAGAAAAGTTGATCGAAGCTTCTGATGCTGTAGGAAACACGTTTTGCGAGCGTTTCCAGAAGAAGAATGGAGCCTTTGGATTCGTATTCCACAGTAACGTTGATCAAAGCTTCTGATGCTTAGGAAACGCGTTTCGCGAGCGTTTCCACAAAAGGAATAGAGCCATTAAATTCGCATTCCACAGTAACGTTGATCAAAGCTTCTGATGCTATAGGAAACGCGTTTTGCGAGCGTTTACACAACAGGAATAGAGCCATTGGATTAGCATTTCACTGTAACGTTGATCAAAGCTTCTGATGCTGTAGGAAACGCGTTTTGCGAGCGTTTCCAGAAGAGGAATGGAGCCATTGGGTTTGTATTCCACAGTAACGTTGATCAAAGCTTCTGATGCTGTAGGAAACGCGTTTTGCGAGCGTTTCCAGAAGAGGAATGGAGCCATTGGATTCGTATTCCGCAGTAACGTTGATCAAAGCTTCTGACGCTGTAGGAAACGCGTTTTGCGAGCGTTTCCAGAAGAGGAATGGACCCATTGGATTCGCATTCCACTATAACGTTGATCAAAGCTTCTGATGCTGTAGGAAACGCGTTTTGCGAGCGTTTCCAGAAGAGGAATGGAGCCATTGGATTCGTATTCCACAGAAAAGTTGATCGAGGCTTCTGATGCTGTAGGAAACACGTTTTGCGAGCGTTTCCAGAAGAGGAATGTAGCCATTGGATTCGTATTCCACAGTAACGTTGATCAAAGCTTCTGATGCTGTAGGAAACACGTTTTGCGAGCGTTTCCAGAAGATGAATGGAGCCATTGGATTTGTATTCCACAGTAACGTTGATCAAAGCTTCTGATGCTGTAGAAAACGCGTTTTGCGAGCGTTTCCAGAAGAGGAATGAAGCCATTGGATTCGTATTCCACAGTAACGTTGATCAAAGGTTCTGATGCTGTAGGAAACGCGTTTTGCGAGCGTTTCCAGAAGAGGAATGCACCCATTGGATTCGTATTCCACAGTAACGTTGATCAAAGCTTCTGATGCTGCAGCAAAAGCGTTTTGCGAGCGTTTCCAGAAGAGGAATGGAGCCATTGGATTCGTATTCCACAGTAACCTTGATCAAATCTTCTGATTCTGTAGGAAACACGTTTTGCGAGCGTTTCCACAACAGGAATAGAGGCATTGGATTCGCATTCCACTGTAACGTTGATCAAAGCTTCTGATGCTGTAGGAAACGCGTTTTGCGAGCGTTTCCAGAAGAGGAATGGAGCCATTCGATTCGTATTCCACAGTAAAGTTGATCGAAGCTTCTGATGCTGTAGGAAACACGTTTTGCGAGCGTTTCCAGAAGAGGAATGGAGCCATTGGATTCGTATTCCACAGTAACGTTGATCAAAGCTTCTGATGCTGTAGGAAACGCGTTTTGCGAGCGTTTCCAGAAGAAGAATGGAGCCATTGAATTCGTATTCCACAGTAACGTTGATCAAAGCTTCTGATGCTGTAGGAAACGCGTTTTGCGAGCGTTTCCAGAAGACGAATGGAGCCATTGGATTCGTATTCCACAGTAACGTTGATCAAAGCTTCTGATGCTGTAGGAAACGCGTTTTGCGAGCGTTTCCAGAAGAGGAATGAAGCCATTGGATTCGTATTCCACAGAAAAGTTAATCGAAGCTTCTGATGCTGTAGGAAACGAGTTTTGCGAGCGTTTCCAGAAGAGGAATGGAGCCATTGGATTCGTATCCCACAGTAAAGTTGATCGAAGCTTCTGATACTGTAGAAAACACGTTTTGCGAGCGTTTCCAGAAGAGGAATGGAGCCATTGAATTCGTATTCCACAGTAACGTTGATCAAAGCTTCTGATCCTTTAGGAAACGCGGTTTGCGAGCGTTTCCGGAAGAGGAATGGAGCCATTGAATTCGTATCCCACAGTAAATTTGATCGAAGCTTCTGATGCTGTAGAAAACACGTTTTGCGAGCGTTTCCAGATGAGAAATGGAGCCATTGGATTCGTATTGCACTCTAACGTTGATCAAAGCTTCTGATGCTGTAGGAAACGCGTTTTGCGAGCGTTTCCAGAAGAGAAATGGAGCCATTGGATTCGTATTCCACAGTAAAGTTGATCGAAGCTTCTGATGCTGTAGGAAACGCGTTTTGCGAGCGTTTCCAGAAGAGGAATGGAGCCATTGGATTCGTATTCCACTGTAACGTTGATCAAAGCTTCTGATGCTGTAGGAAACGCGTTTTGCGAGCGTTTCCAGAAGAGGAATGGAGCCATTGGATTCGTATTTCAAAGTAAAGTTATCGAAGCTTCTGATGCTGTAGGAAACGCGTTTTGCGAGCGTTTCCAGAAGAAGAATGGAGCCTTTGGATTCGTATTCCACAGTAACGTTGATCAAAGCTTCTGATGCTTAGGAAACGCGTTTCGCGAGCGTTTCCACAAAAGGAATAGAGCCATTAAATTCGCATTCCACAGTAACGTTGATCAAAGCTTCTGATGCTATAGGAAACGCGTTTTGCGAGCGTTTACACAACAGGAATAGAGCCATTGGATTAGCATTTCACTGTAACGTTGATCAAAGCTTCTGATGCTGTAGGAAACGCGTTTTGCGAGCGTTTCCAGAAGAGGAATGGAGCCATTGGGTTTGTATTCCACAGTAACGTTGATCAAAGCTTCTGATGCTGTAGGAAACGCGTTTTGCGAGCGTTTCCAGAAGAGGAATGGAGCCATTGGATTCGTATTCCGCAGTAACGTTGATCAAAGCTTCTGATGCTGTAGGAAACGCGTTTTGCGAGCGTTTCCAGAAGAGGAATGGACCCATTGGATTCGCATTCCACTATAACGTTGATCAAAGCTTCTGATGCTGTAGGAAACGCGTTTTGCGAGCGTTTCCAGAAGAGGAATGGAGCCATTGGATTCGTATTCCACAGAAAAGTTGATCGAAGCTTCTGATGCTGTAGGAAACACGTTTTGCGAGCGTTTCCAGAAGAGGAATGTAGCCATTGGATTCGTATTCCACAGTAACGTTGATCAAAGCTTCTGATGCTGTAGGAAACACGTTTTGCGAGCGTTTCCAGAAGATGAATGGAGCCATTGGATTTGTATTCCACAGTAACGTTGATCAAAGCTTCTGATGCTGTAGAAAACGCGTTTTGCGAGCGTTTCCAGAAGAGGAATGAAGCCATTGGATTCGTATTCCACAGTAACGTTGATCAAAGGTTCTGATGCTGTAGGAAACGCGTTTTGCGAGCGTTTCCAGAAGAGGAATGCACCCATTGGATTCGTATTCCACAGTAACGTTGATCAAAGCTTCTGATGCTGCAGCAAAAGCGTTTTGCGAGCGTTTCCAGAAGAGGAATGGAGCCATTGGATTCGTATTCCACAGTAACCTTGATCAAATCTTCTGATTCTGTAGGAAACACGTTTTGCGAGCGTTTCCACAACAGGAATAGAGGCATTGGATTCGCATTCCACTGTAACGTTGATCAAAGCTTCTGATGCTGTAGGAAACGCGTTTTGCGAGCGTTTCCAGAAGAGGAATGGAGCCATTCGATTCGTATTCCACAGTAAAGTTGATCGAAGCTTCTGATGCTGTAGGAAACACGTTTTGCGAGCGTTTCCAGAAGAGGAATGGAGCCATTGGATTCGTATTCCACAGTAACGTTGATCAAAGCTTCTGATGCTGTAGGAAACGCGTTTTGCGAGCGTTTCCAGAAGAAGAATGGAGCCATTGAATTCGTATTCCACAGTAACGTTGATCAAAGATTCTGATGCTGTAGGAAACGCGTTTTGCGAGCGTTTCCAGAAGAGGAATGGAGCCATTGGATTCGTATTCCACAGTAACGTTGATCAAAGCTTCTGATGCTGTAGGAAACGCGTTTTGCGAGCGTTTCCAGAAGAGGAATGAAGCCATTGGATTCGTATTCCACAGAAAAGGTAATCGAAGCTTCTGATGCTGTAGGAAACGAGTTTTGCGAGCGTTTCCAGAAGAGGAATGGAGCCATTGGATTCGTATCCCACAGTAAAGTTGATCGAAGATTCTGATGCTGTAGAAAACACGTTTTGCGAGCGTTTCCAGAAGAGGAATGGAGCCATTGAATTCGTATTCCACAGTAACGTTGATCAAAGCTTCTGATGCTTTAGGAAACGCGGTTTGCGAGCGTTTCCGGAAGAGGAATGGAGCCATTGAATTCGTATCCCACAGTAAATTTGATCGAAGCTTCTGATGCTGTAGAAAACACGTTTTGCGAGCGTTTCCAGATGAGAAATGGAGCCATTGGATTCGTATTGCACTCTAACGTTGATCAAAGCTTCTGATGCTGTAGGAAACGCGTTTTGCGAGCGTTTCCAGAAGAGAAATGGAGCCATTGGATTCGTATTCCACAGTAAAGTTGATCGAAGCTTCTGATGCTGTAGGAAACGCGTTTTGCGAGCGTTTCCAGAAGAGGAATGGAGCCATTGGATTCGTATTCCACTGTAACGTTGATCAAAGCTTCTGATGCTGTAGGAAACGCGTTTTGCGAGCGTTTCCAGAAGAGGAATGGAGCCATTGGATTCGTATTTCAAATTAAAGTTATCGAAGCTTCTGATGCTGTAGGAAACGCGTTTTGCGAGCGTTTCCAGAAGAAGAATGGAGCCTTTGGATTCGTATTCCACAGTAACGTTGATCAAAGCTTCTGATGCTTAGGAAACGCGTTTCGCGAGCGTTTCCACAAAAGGAATAGAGCCATTAAATTCGCATTCCACAGTAACGTTGATCAAAGCTTCTGATGCTATAGGAAACGCGTTTTGCGAGCGTTTACACAACAGGAATAGAGCCATTGGATTAGCATTTCACTGTAACGTTGATCAAAGCTTCTGATGCTGTAGGAAACGCGTTTTGCGAGCGTTTCCAGAAGAGGAATGGAGCCATTGGGTTTGTATTCCACAGTAACGTTGATCAAAGCTTCTGATGCTGTAGGAAACGCGTTTTGCGAGCGTTTCCAGAAGAGGAATGGAGCCATTGGATTCGTATTCCGCAGTAACGTTGATCAAAGCTTCTGATGCTGTAGGAAACGCGTTTTGCGAGCGTTTCCAGAAGAGGAATGGACCCATTGGATTCGCATTCCACTATAACGTTGATCAAAGCTTCTGATGCTGTAGGAAACGCGTTTTGCGAGCGTTTCCAGAAGAGGAATGGAGCCATTGGATTCGTATTCCACAGAAAAGTTGATCGAAGCTTCTGATGCTGTAGGAAACACGTTTTGCGAGCGTTTCCAGAAGAGGAATGTAGCCATTGGATTCGTATTCCACAGTAACGTTGATCAAAGCTTCTGATGCTGTAGGAAACACGTTTTGCGAGCGTTTCCAGAAGATGAATGGAGCCATTGGATTTGTATTCCACAGTAACGTTGATCAAAGCTTCTGATGCTGTAGAAAACGCGTTTTGCGAGCGTTTCCAGAAGAGGAATGAAGCCATTGGATTCGTATTCCACAGTAACGTTGATCAAAGGTTCTGATGCTGTAGGAAACGCGTTTTGCGAGCGTTTCCAGAAGAGGAATGCACCCATTGGATTCGTATTCCACAGTAACGTTGATCAAAGCTTCTGATGCTGCAGCAAAAGCGTTTTGCGAGCGTTTCCAGAAGAGGAATGGAGCCATTGGATTCGTATTCCACAGTAACCTTGATCAAATCTTCTGATTCTGTAGGAAACACGTTTTGCGAGCGTTTCCACAACAGGAATAGAGGCATTGGATTCGCATTCCACTGTAACGTTGATCAAAGCTTCTGATGCTGTAGGAAACGCGTTTTGCGAGCGTTTCCAGAAGAGGAATGGAGCCATTCGATTCGTATTCCACAGTAAAGTTGATCGAAGCTTCTGATGCTGTAGGAAACACGTTTTGCGAGCGTTTCCAGAAGAGGAATGGAGCCATTGGATTCGTATTCCACAGTAACGTTGATCAAAGCTTCTGATGCTGTAGGAAACGCGTTTTGCGAGCGTTTCCAGAAGAAGAATGGAGCCATTGAATTCGTATTCCACAGTAACGTTGATCAAAGCTTCTGATGCTGTAGGAAACGCGTTTTGCGAGCGTTTCCAGAAGAGGAATGGAGCCATTGGATTCGTATTCCACAGTAACGTTGATCAAAGCTTCTGATGCTGTAGGAAACGCGTTTTGCGAGCGTTTCCAGAAGAGGAATGAAGCCATTGGATTCGTATTCCACAGAAAAGGTAATCGAAGCTTCTGATGCTGTAGGAAACGAGTTTTGCGAGCGTTTCCAGAAGAGGAATGGAGCCATTGGATTCGTATCCCACAGTAAAGTTGATCGAAGCTTCTGATGCTGTAGAAAACACGTTTTGCGAGCGTTTCCAGAAGAGGAATGGAGCCATTGAATTCGTATTCCACAGTAACGTTGATCAAAGCTTCTGATGCTTTAGGAAACGCGGTTTGCGAGCGTTTCCGGAAGAGGAATGGAGCCATTGAATTCGTATCCCACAGTAAATTTGATCGAAGCTTCTGATGCTGTAGAAAACACGTTTTGCGAGCGTTTCCAGATGAGAAATGGAGCCATTGGATTCGTATTGCACTCTAACGTTGATCAAAGCTTCTGATGCTGTAGGAAACGCGTTTTGCGAGCGTTTCCAGAAGAGAAATGGAGCCATTGGATTCGTATTCCACAGTAAAGTTGATCGAAGCTTCTGATGCTGTAGGAAACGCGTTTTGCGAGCGTTTCCAGAAGAGGAATGGAGCCATTGGATTCGTATTCCACTGTAACGTTGATCAAAGCTTCTGATGCTGTAGGAAACGCGTTTTGCGAGCGTTTCCAGAAGAGGAATGGAGCCATTGGATTCGTATTTCAAATTAAAGTTATCGAAGCTTCTGATGCTGTAGGAAACGCGTTTTGCGAGCGTTTCCAGAAGAAGAATGGAGCCTTTGGATTCGTATTCCACAGTAACGTTGATCAAAGCTTCTGATGCTTAGGAAACGCGTTTCGCGAGCGTTTCCACAAAAGGAATAGAGCCATTAAATTCGCATTCCACAGTAACGTTGATCAAAGCTTCTGATGCTATAGGAAACGCGTTTTGCGAGCGTTTACACAACAGGAATAGAGCCATTGGATTAGCATTTCACTGTAACGTTGATCAAAGCTTCTGATGCTGTAGGAAACGCGTTTTGCGAGCGTTTCCAGAAGAGGAATGGAGCCATTGGGTTTGTATTCCACAGTAACGTTGATCAAAGCTTCTGATGCTGTAGGAAACGCGTTTTGCGAGCGTTTCCAGAAGAGGAATGGAGCCATTGGATTCGTATTCCGCAGTAACGTTGATCAAAGCTTCTGATGCTGTAGGAAACGCGTTTTGCGAGCGTTTCCAGAAGAGGAATGGACCCATTGGATTCGCATTCCACTATAACGTTGATCAAAGCTTCTGATGCTGTAGGAAACGCGTTTTGCGAGCGTTTCCAGAAGAGGAATGGAGCCATTGGATTCGTATTCCACAGAAAAGTTGATCGAAGCTTCTGATGCTGTAGGAAACACGTTTTGCGAGCGTTTCCAGAAGAGGAATGTAGCCATTGGATTCGTATTCCACAGTAACGTTGATCAAAGCTTCTGATGCTGTAGGAAACACGTTTTGCGAGCGTTTCCAGAAGATGAATGGAGCCATTGGATTTGTATTCCACAGTAACGTTGATCAAAGCTTCTGATGCTGTAGAAAACGCGTTTTGCGAGCGTTTCCAGAAGAGGAATGAAGCCATTGGATTCGTATTCCACAGTAACGTTGATCAAAGGTTCTGATGCTGTAGGAAACGCGTTTTGCGAGCGTTTCCAGAAGAGGAATGCACCCATTGGATTCGTATTCCACAGTAACGTTGATCAAAGCTTCTGATGCTGCAGCAAAAGCGTTTTGCGAGCGTTTCCAGAAGAGGAATGGAGCCATTGGATTCGTATTCCACAGTAACCTTGATCAAATCTTCTGATTCTGTAGGAAACACGTTTTGCGAGCGTTTCCACAACAGGAATAGAGGCATTGGATTCGCATTCCACTGTAACGTTGATCAAAGCTTCTGATGCTGTAGGAAACGCGTTTTGCGAGCGTTTCCAGAAGAGGAATGGAGCCATTCGATTCGTATTCCACAGTAAAGTTGATCGAAGCTTCTGATGCTGTAGGAAACACGTTTTGCGAGCGTTTCCAGAAGAGGAATGGAGCCATTGGATTCGTATTCCACAGTAACGTTGATCAAAGCTTCTGATGCTGTAGGAAACGCGTTTTGCGAGCGTTTCCAGAAGAAGAATGGAGCCATTGAATTCGTATTCCACAGTAACGTTGATCAAAGCTTCTGATGCTGTAGGAAACGCGTTTTGCGAGCGTTTCCAGAAGACGAATGGAGCCATTGGATTCGTATTCCACAGTAACGTTGATCAAAGCTTCTGATGCTGTAGGAAACGCGTTTTGCGAGCGTTTCCAGAAGAGGAATGAAGCCATTGGATTCGTATTCCACAGAAAAGGTAATCGAAGCTTCTGATGCTGTAGGAAACGAGTTTTGCGAGCGTTTCCAGAAGAGGAATGGAGCCATTGGATTCGTATCCCACAGTAAAGTTGATCGAAGCTTCTGATGCTGTAGAAAACACGTTTTGCGAGCGTTTCCAGAAGAGGAATGGAGCCATTGAATTCGTATTCCACAGTAACGTTGATCAAAGCTTCTGATGCTTTAGGAAACGCGGTTTGCGAGCGTTTCCGGAAGAGGAATGGAGCCATTGAATTCGTATCCCACAGTAAATTTGATCGAAGCTTCTGATGCTGTAGAAAACACGTTTTGCGAGCGTTTCCAGATGAGAAATGGAGCCATTGGATTCGTATTGCACTCTAACGTTGATCAAAGCTTCTGATGCTGTAGGAAACGCGTTTTGCGAGCGTTTCCAGAAGAGAAATGGAGCCATTGGATTCGTATTCCACAGTAAAGTTGATCGAAGCTTCTGATGCTGTAGGAAACGCGTTTTGCGAGCGTTTCCAGAAGAGGAATGGAGCCATTGGATTCGTATTACACTGTAACGTTGATCAAAGCTTCTGATGCTGTAGGAAACGCGTTTTGCGAGCGTTTCCAGAAGAGGAATGGAGCCATTGGATTCGTATTTCAAATTAAAGTTGTCGAAGCTTCTGATGCTGTAGGAAACGCGTTTTGCGAGCGTTTCCAGAAGAGGAATGGAGCCATTGGATTCGTATTCCACAGTAGCGTTGATCAAAGCTTCTGACGCTGTAGGAAACGCGCTTTGCGAGCGTTTCCAGAAGAGGAATGGAGCCATTGGATTCGTATTCCACAGAAAAGTTGATCGAAGCTTCTGATGCTGTAGGAAACGCGTTTTGCGAGCGTTTCCAGAAGAGGAATGGAGTCTTTGGATTCGTATTCCACAGTAACGTTGATCAAAGCTTCTGATGCTGTAGGAAACGCGTTGTGCGAGCGTTTCCAGAAGAGGAATGGAGCCATTGGATTCGTATTCCACAGAAAAGTTGATCGAAGCTTCTGATGCTGTAGGAAACACGTTTTGCGAGCGTTTCCAGAAGAAGAATGGAGCCTTTGGATTCGTATTCCACAGTAACGTTGATCAAAGCTTCTGATGCTATAGGAAACGCGTTTTGCGAGCGTTTCCACAACAGGAATAGAGCCATTGGATTAGCATTTCACTGTAACGTTGATCAAAGCTTCTGATGCTGTAGGAAACGCGTTTTGCGAGCGTTTCCAGAAGAGGAATGGAGCCATTGGATTCGTATTCCGCAGTAACGTTGATCAAAGCTTCTGATGCTGTAGGAAACGCGTTTTGCGAGCGTTTCCAGAAGAGGAATGGACCCATTGGATTCGCATTCCACTATAACGTTGATCAAAGCTTCTGATGCTGTAGGAAACGCGTTTTGCGAGCGTTTCCAGAAGAGGAATGGAGCCTTTGGATTCGTATTCCACAGTAACGTTGATCAAAGCTTCTGATGCTGTAGGAAACGCGTTGTGCGAGCGTTTCCAGAAGAGGAATGGAGCCATTGGATTCGTATTCCACAGAAAAGTTGATCGAAGCTTCTGATGCTGTAGGAAACACGTTTTGCGAGCGTTTCCAGAAGAAGAATGGAGCCTTTGGATTCGTATTCCACAGTAACGTTGATCAAAGCTTCTGATGCTTAGGAAACGCGTTTCGCGAGCGTTTCCACAAAAGGAATAGAGCCATTAAATTCGCATTCCACAGTAACGTTGATCAAAGCTTCTGATGCTATAGGAAACGCGTTTTGCGAGCGTTTACACAACAGGAATAGAGCCATTGGATTAGCATTTCACTGTAACGTTGATCAAAGCTTCTGATGCTGTAGGAAACGCGTTTTGCGAGCGTTTCCAGAAGAGGAATGGAGCCATTGGGTTTGTATTCCACAGTAACGTTGATCAAAGCTTCTGATGCTGTAGGAAACGCGTTTTGCGAGCGTTTCCAGAAGAGGAATGGAGCCATTGGATTCGTATTCCGCAGTAACGTTGATCAAAGCTTCTGATGCTGTAGGAAACGCGTTTTGCGAGCGTTTCCAGAAGAGGAATGGACCCATTGGATTCGCATTCCACTATAACGTTGATCAAAGCTTCTGATGCTGTAGGAAACGCGTTTTGCGAGCGTTTCCAGAAGAGGAATGGAGCCATTGGATTCGTATTCCACAGAAAAGTTGATCGAAGCTTCTGATGCTGTAGGAAACACGTTTTGCGAGCGTTTCCAGAAGAGGAATGTAGCCATTGGATTCGTATTCCACAGTAACGTTGATCAAAGCTTCTGATGCTGTAGGAAACACGTTTTGCGAGCGTTTCCAGAAGATGAATGGAGCCATTGGATTTGTATTCCACAGTAACGTTGATCAAAGCTTCTGATGCTGTAGAAAACGCGTTTTGCGAGCGTTTCCAGAAGAGGAATGAAGCCATTGGATTCGTATTCCACAGTAACGTTGATCAAAGGTTCTGATGCTGTAGGAAACGCGTTTTGCGAGCGTTTCCAGAAGAGGAATGCACCCATTGGATTCGTATTCCACAGTAACGTTGATCAAAGCTTCTGATGCTGCAGCAAAAGCGTTTTGCGAGCGTTTCCAGAAGAGGAATGGAGCCATTGGATTCGTATTCCACAGTAACCTTGATCAAATCTTCTGATTCTGTAGGAAACACGTTTTGCGAGCGTTTCCACAACAGGAATAGAGGCATTGGATTCGCATTCCACTGTAACGTTGATCAAAGCTTCTGATGCTGTAGGAAACGCGTTTTGCGAGCGTTTCCAGAAGAGGAATGGAGCCATTCGATTCGTATTCCACAGTAAAGTTGATCGAAGCTTCTGATGCTGTAGGAAACACGTTTTGCGAGCGTTTCCAGAAGAGGAATGGAGCCATTGGATTCGTATTCCACAGTAACGTTGATCAAAGCTTCTGATGCGTTAGGAAACGCGTTTTGCGAGCGTTTCCAGAAGAAGAATGGAGCCATTGAATTCGTATTCCACAGTAACGTTGATCAAAGCTTCTGATGCTGTAGGAAACGCGTTTTGCGAGCGTTTCCAGAAGACGAATGGAGCCATTGGATTCGTATTCCACAGTAACGTTGATCAAAGCTTCTGATGCTGTAGGAAACGCGTTTTGCGAGCGTTTCCAGAAGAGGAATGAAGCCATTGGATTCGTATTCCACAGAAAAGTTAATCGAAGCTTCTGATGCTGTAGGAAACGAGTTTTGCGAGCGTTTCCAGAAGAGGAATGGAGCCATTGGATTCGTATCCCACAGTAAAGTTGATCGAAGCTTCTGATGCTGTAGAAAACACGTTTTGCGAGCGTTTCCAGAAGAGGAATGGAGCCATTGAATTCGTATTCCACAGTAACGTTGATCAAAGCTTCTGATGCTTTAGGAAACGCGGTTTGCGAGCGTTTCCGGAAGAGGAATGGAGCCATTGAATTCGTATCCCACAGTAAATTTGATCGAAGCTTCTGATGCTGTAGAAAACACGTTTTGCGAGCGTTTCCAGATGAGAAATGGAGCCATTGGATTCGTATTGCACTCTAACGTTGATCAAAGCTTCTGATGCTGTAGGAAACGCGTTTTGCGAGCGTTTCCAGAAGAGAAATGGAGCCATTGGATTCGTATTCCACAGTAAAGTTGATCGAAGCTTCTGATGCTGTAGGAAACGCGTTTTGCGAGCGTTTCCAGAAGAGGAATGGAGCCATTGGATTCGTATTCCACTGTAACGTTGATCAAAGCTTCTGATGCTGTAGGAAACGCGTTTTGCGAGCGTTTCCAGAAGAGGAATGGAGCCATTGGATTCGTATTTCAAATTAAAGTTATCGAAGCTTCTGATGCTGTAGGAAACGCGTTTTGCGAGCGTTTCCAGAAGAGGAATGGAGCCATTGGATTCGTATTCCACAGTAGCGTTGATCAAAGCTTCTGACGCTGTAGGAAACGCGCTTTGCGAGCGTTTCCAGAAGAGGAATGGAGCCATTGGATTCGTATTCCACAGAAAAGTTGATCGAAGCTTCTGATGCTGTAGGAAACGCGTTTTGCGAGCGTTTCCAGAAGAGGAATGGAGCCTTTGGATTCGTATTCCACAGTAACGTTGATCAAAGCTTCTGATGCTGTAGGAAACGCGTTGTGCGAGCGTTTCCAGAAGAGGAATGGAGCCATTGGATTCGTATTCCACAGAAAAGTTGATCGAAGCTTCTGATGCTGTAGGAAACACGTTTTGCGAGCGTTTAAAGAAGAAGAATGGAGCCTTTGGATTCGTATTCCACAGTAACGTTGATCAAAGCTTCTGATGCTATAGGAAACGCGTTTTGCGAGCGTTTCCACAACAGGAATAGAGCCATTGGATTAGCATTTCACTGTAACGTTGATCAAAGCTTCTGATGCTGTAGGAAACGCGTTTTGCGAGCGTTTCCAGAAGAGGAATGGAGCCATTGGGTTTGTATTCCACAGTAACGTTGATCAAAGCTTCTGATGCTGTAGGAAACGCGTTTTGCGAGCGTTTCCAGAAGAGGAATGGAGCCATTGGATTCGTATTCCGCAGTAACGTTGATCAAAGCTTCTGATGCTGTAGGAAACGCGTTTTGCGAGCGTTTCCAGAAGAGGAATGGACCCATTGGATTCGCATTCCACTATAACGTTGATCAAAGCTTCTGATGCTGTAGGAAACGCGTTTTGCGAGCGTTTCCAGAAGAGGAATGGAGCCATTGGATTCGTATTCCACAGAAAAGTTGATCGAAGCTTCTGATGCTGTAGGAAACACGTTTTGCGAGCGTTTCCAGAAGAGGAATGTAGCCATTGGATTCGTATTCCACAGTAACGTTGATCAAAGCTTCTGATGCTGTAGGAAACACGTTTTGCGAGCGTTTCCAGAAGATGAATGGAGCCATTGGATTTGTATTCCACAGTAACGTTGATCAAAGCTTCTGATGCTGTAGAAAACGCGTTTTGCGAGCGTTTCCAGAAGAGGAATGAAGCCATTGGATTCGTATTCCACAGTAACGTTGATCAAAGGTTCTGATGCTGTAGGAAACGCGTTTTGCGAGCGTTTCCAGAAGAGGAATGCACCCATTGGATTCGTATTCCACAGTAACGTTGATCAAAGCTTCTGATGCTGCAGCAAAAGCGTTTTGCGAGCGTTTCCAGAAGAGGAATGGAGCCATTGGATTCGTATTCCACAGTAACCTTGATCAAATCTTCTGATTCTGTAGGAAACACGTTTTGCGAGCGTTTCCACAACAGGAATAGAGGCATTGGATTCGCATTCCACTGTAACGTTGATCAAAGCTTCTGATGCTGTAGGAAACGCGTTTTGCGAGCGTTTCCAGAAGAGGAATGGAGCCATTCGATTCGTATTCCACAGTAAAGTTGATCGAAGCTTCTGATGCTGTAGGAAACACGTTTTGCGAGCGTTTCCAGAAGAGGAATGGAGCCATTGGATTCGTATTCCACAGTAACGTTGATCAAAGCTTCTGATGCGTTAGGAAACGCGTTTTGCGAGCGTTTCCAGAAGAAGAATGGAGCCATTGAATTCGTATTCCACAGTAACGTTGATCAAAGCTTCTGATGCTGTAGGAAACGCGTTTTGCGAGCGTTTCCAGAAGACGAATGGAGCCATTGGATTCGTATTCCACAGTAACGTTGATCAAAGCTTCTGATGCTGTAGGAAACGCGTTTTGCGAGCGTTTCCAGAAGAGGAATGAAGCCATTGGATTCGTATTCCACAGAAAAGTTAATCGAAGCTTCTGATGCTGTAGGAAACGAGTTTTGCGAGCGTTTCCAGAAGAGGAATGGAGCCATTGGATTCGTATCCCACAGTAAAGTTGATCGAAGCTTCTGATGCTGTAGAAAACACGTTTTGCGAGCGTTTCCAGAAGAGGAATGGAGCCATTGAATTCGTATTCCACAGTAACGTTGATCAAAGCTTCTGATGCTTTAGGAAACGCGGTTTGCGAGCGTTTCCGGAAGAGGAATGGAGCCATTGAATTCGTATCCCACAGTAAATTTGATCGAAGCTTCTGATGCTGTAGAAAACACGTTTTGCGAGCGTTTCCAGATGAGAAATGGAGCCATTGGATTCGTATTGCACTCTAACGTTGATCAAAGCTTCTGATGCTGTAGGAAACGCGTTTTGCGAGCGTTTCCAGAGGAGAAATGGAGCCATTGGATTCGTATTCCACAGTAAAGTTGATCGAAGCTTCTGATGCTGTAGGAAACGCGTTTTGCGAGCGTTTCCAGAAGAGGAATGGAGCCATTGGATTCGTATTCCACTGTAACGTTGATCAAAGCTTCTGATGCTGTAGGAAACGCGTTTTGCGAGCGTTTCCAGAAGAGGAATGGAGCCATTGGATTCGTATTTCAAATTAAAGTTATCGAAGCTTCTGATGCTGTAGGAAACGCGTTTTGCGAGCGTTTCCAGAAGAGGAATGGAGCCATTGGATTCGTATTCCACAGTAGCGTTGATCAAAGCTTCTGACGCTGTAGGAAACGCGCTTTGCGAGCGTTTCCAGAAGAGGAATGGAGCCATTGGATTCGTATTCCACAGAAAAGTTGATCGAAGCTTCTGATGCTGTAGGAAACGCGTTTTGCGAGCGTTTCCAGAAGAGGAATGGAGCCTTTGGATTCGTATTCCACAGTAACGTTGATCAAAGCTTCTGATGCTGTAGGAAACGCGTTGTGCGAGCGTTTCCAGAAGAGGAATGGAGCCATTGGATTCGGATTTCACAGTAAAGTTGATCGAAGCTTCTGATGCTGTAGGAAACGCGTTTTGCGAGCGTTTCCAGAAGAGGAATGGACCCATTGGATTCGTATTCCACAGTAACGTTGATCAAAGCTTCTGATGCTGTAGGAAATGCGTTTTGCGAGCGTTTCCAGAAGAGGAATGGAACCATTGGGTTTGTATTCCACAGTAACGTTGATCAAAGCTTCTGATGCTGTAGCAAACGCGTTTTGCGAGCGTTTCCAGAAGAGGAATGGAGCCATTGGATTCGTATTCCGCAGTAACGTTGATCAAAGCTTCTGATGCTGTAGGAAACGCGTTTTGCGAGCGTTTCCAGAAGAGGAATGGAGCCATTGGATTTGTATTCCACAGAAAAGTTGATCGAAGCTTCTGATGCTGTAGGAAACACGTTTTGCGAGCGTTTCCAGAAGAGGAATGTAGCCATTGGAATTGTATTCAACAGTAACGTTGATCAAAGCTTCTGATGCTGTAGGAAACGCGTTTTGCGAGCGTTTCCAGAAGAGGAATGGAGCCATTGGATTCGTATTCCACAGTAACGTTGATCAAAGCTTCTGATGCTGTAGGAAACGCGTTTTGCGAGCGTTTCCAGAAGAGGAATGGAGCCATTGGATTCGTATTCCACAGAAAAGTTAATCGAAGCTTCTGATGCTGTAGGAAACGCGTTTTGCGAGCGTTTCCAGAAGAGAAATGGAGCCATTGAATTCGCATTCCACAGTAACGTTGATCAAAGCTTCTGATGCTGTAGGAAACGCGTTTTGCGAGCGTTTCCAGAAGAGGAATGGAGCCATTGGGTTTGTATTCCACAGTAACGTTGATCAAAGCTTCTGATGCTGTAGGAAACGCGTTTTGCGAGCGTTTCCAGAAGAGGAATGGAGCCATTGGATTCGTATTCCGCAGTAACGTTGATCAAAGCTTCTGATGCTGTAGGAAACGCGTTTTGCGAGCGTTTCCAGAAGAGGAATGGACCCATTGGATTCGCATTCCACTATAACGTTGATCAAAGCTTCTGATGCTGTAGGAAACGCATTTTGCGAGCGTTTCCAGAAGAGGAATGGACCCATTGGATTCGTATTCCACAGTAACGTTGATCAAAGCTTCTGATGCTGTAGGAAATGCGTTTTGCGAGCGTTTCCAGGAGAGGAATGGAGCCATTGGGTTTGTATTCCACAGTAACGTTGATCAAAGCTTCTGATGCTGTAGCAAACGCGTTTTGCGAGCGTTTCCAGAAGAGGAATGGAGCCATTGGATTCGTATTCCGCAGTAACGTTGATCAAAGCTTCTGATGCTGTAGGAAACGCGTTTTGCGAGCGTTTCCAGAAGAGGAATGGAGCCATTGGATTTGTATTCCACAGAAAAGTTGATCGAAGCTTCTGATGCTGTAGGAAACACGTTTTGCGAGCGTTTCCAGAAGAGGAATGTAGCCATTGGAATTGTATTCAACAGTAACGTTGATCAAAGCTTCTGATGCTGTAGGAAACGCGTTTTGCGAGCGTTTCCAGAAGAGGAATGGAGCCATTGGATTCGTATTCCACAGTAACGTTGATCAAAGCTTCTGATGCTGTAGGAAACGCGTTTTGCGAGCGTTTCCAGAAGAGGAATGGAGCCATTGGATTCGTATTCCACAGAAAAGTTAATCGAAGCTTCTGATGCTGTAGGAAACGCGTTTTGCGAGCGTTTCCAGAAGAGAAATGGAGCCATTGAATTCGCATTCCACAGTAACGTTGATCAAAGCTTCTGATGCTGTAGGAAACGCGTTTTGCGAGCGTTTCCAGAAGAGGAATGGAGCCATTGGGTTTGTATTCCACAGTAACGTTGATCAAAGCTTCTGATGCTGTAGGAAACGCGTTTTGCGAGCGTTTCCAGAAGAGGAATGGAGCCATTGGATTCGTATTCCGCAGTAACGTTGATCAAAGCTTCTGATGCTGTAGGAAACGCGTTTTGCGAGCGTTTCCAGAAGAGGAATGGACCCATTGGATTCGCATTCCACTATAACGTTGATCAAAGCTTCTGATGCTGTAGGAAACGCATTTTTTGAGCGTTTCCAGAAGAGGAATGGAGCCATTGGATTCGTATCCCACAGTAAAGTTGATCGAAGCTTCTGATGCTGTAGAAAACACGTTTTGCGAGCGTTTCCAGAAGAGGAATGGAGCCATTGAATTCGTATTCCACAGTAACGTTGATCAAAGCTTCTGATGCTTTAGGAAACGCGGTTTGCGAGCGTTTCCGGAAGAGGAATGGAGCCATTGAATTCGTATCCCACAGTAAATTTGATCGAAGCTTCTGATGCTGTAGAAAACACGTTTTGCGAGCGTTTCCAGATGAGAAATGGAGCCATTGGATTCGTATTGCACTCTAACGTTGATCAAAGCTTCTGATGCTGTAGGAAACGCGTTTTGCGAGCGTTTCCAGAAGAGAAATGGAGCCATTGGATTCGTATTCCACAGTAAAGTTGATCGAAGCTTCTGATGCTGTAGGAAACGCGTTTTGCGAGCGTTTCCAGAAGAGGAATGGAGCCATTGGATTCGTATTCCACTGTAACGTTGATCAAAGCTTCTGATGCTGTAGGAAACGCGTTTTGCGAGCGTTTCCAGAAGAGGAATGGAGCCATTGGATTCGTATTTCAAATTAAAGTTATCGAAGCTTCTGATGCTGTAGGAAACGCGTTTTGCGAGCGTTTCCAGAAGAGGAATGGAGCCATTGGATTCGTATTCCACAGTAGCGTTGATCAAAGCTTCTGACGCTGTAGGAAACGCGCTTTGCGAGCGTTTCCAGAAGAGGAATGGAGCCATTGGATTCGTATTCCACAGAAAAGTTGATCGAAGCTTCTGATGCTGTAGGAAACGCGTTTTGCGAGCGTTTCCAGAAGAGGAATGGAGCCTTTGGATTCGTATTCCACAGTAACGTTGATCAAAGCTTCTGATGCTGTAGGAAACGCGTTGTGCGAGCGTTTCCAGAAGAGGAATGGAGCCATTGGATTCGGATTTCACAGTAAAGTTGATCGAAGCTTCTGATGCTGTAGGAAACGCGTTTTGCGAGCGTTTCCAGAAGAGGAATGGACCCATTGGATTCGTATTCCACAGTAACGTTGATCAAAGCTTCTGATGCTGTAGGAAATGCGTTTTGCGAGCGTTTCCAGAAGAGGAATGGAACCATTGGGTTTGTATTCCACAGTAACGTTGATCAAAGCTTCTGATGCTGTAGCAAACGCGTTTTGCGAGCGTTTCCAGAAGAGGAATGGAGCCATTGGATTCGTATTCCGCAGTAACGTTGATCAAAGCTTCTGATGCTGTAGGAAACGCGTTTTGCGAGCGTTTCCAGAAGAGGAATGGAGCCATTGGATTTGTATTCCACAGAAAAGTTGATCGAAGCTTCTGATGCTGTAGGAAACACGTTTTGCGAGCGTTTCCAGAAGAGGAATGTAGCCATTGGAATTGTATTCAACAGTAACGTTGATCAAAGCTTCTGATGCTGTAGGAAACGCGTTTTGCGAGCGTTTCCAGAAGAGGAATGGAGCCATTGGATTCGTATTCCACAGTAACGTTGATCAAAGCTTCTGATGCTGTAGGAAACGCGTTTTGCGAGCGTTTCCAGAAGAGGAATGGAGCCATTGGATTCGTATTCCACAGAAAAGTTAATCGAAGCTTCTGATGCTGTAGGAAACGCGTTTTGCGAGCGTTTCCAGAAGAGAAATGGAGCCATTGAATTCGCATTCCACAGTAACGTTGATCAAAGCTTCTGATGCTGTAGGAAACGCGTTTTGCGAGCGTTTCCAGAAGAGGAATGGAGCCATTGGGTTTGTATTCCACAGTAACGTTGATCAAAGCTTCTGATGCTGTAGGAAACGCGTTTTGCGAGCGTTTCCAGAAGAGGAATGGAGCCATTGGATTCGTATTCCGCAGTAACGTTGATCAAAGCTTCTGATGCTGTAGGAAACGCGTTTTGCGAGCGTTTCCAGAAGAGGAATGGACCCATTGGATTCGCATTCCACTATAACGTTGATCAAAGCTTCTGATGCTGTAGGAAACGCATTTTGCGAGCGTTTCCAGAAGAGGAATGGACCCATTGGATTCGTATTCCACAGTAACGTTGATCAAAGCTTCTGATGCTGTAGGAAATGCGTTTTGCGAGCGTTTCCAGGAGAGGAATGGAGCCATTGGGTTTGTATTCCACAGTAACGTTGATCAAAGCTTCTGATGCTGTAGCAAACGCGTTTTGCGAGCGTTTCCAGAAGAGGAATGGAGCCATTGGATTCGTATTCCGCAGTAACGTTGATCAAAGCTTCTGATGCTGTAGGAAACGCGTTTTGCGAGCGTTTCCAGAAGAGGAATGGAGCCATTGGATTTGTATTCCACAGAAAAGTTGATCGAAGCTTCTGATGCTGTAGGAAACACGTTTTGCGAGCGTTTCCAGAAGAGGAATGTAGCCATTGGAATTGTATTCAACAGTAACGTTGATCAAAGCTTCTGATGCTGTAGGAAACGCGTTTTGCGAGCGTTTCCAGAAGAGGAATGGAGCCATTGGATTCGTATTCCACAGTAACGTTGATCAAAGCTTCTGATGCTGTAGGAAACGCGTTTTGCGAGCGTTTCCAGAAGAGGAATGGAGCCATTGGATTCGTATTCCACAGAAAAGTTAATCGAAGCTTCTGATGCTGTAGGAAACGCGTTTTGCGAGCGTTTCCAGAAGAGAAATGGAGCCATTGAATTCGCATTCCACAGTAACGTTGATCAAAGCTTCTGATGCTGTAGGAAACGCGTTTTGCGAGCGTTTCCAGAAGAGGAATGGAGCCATTGGGTTTGTATTCCACAGTAACGTTGATCAAAGCTTCTGATGCTGTAGGAAACGCGTTTTGCGAGCGTTTCCAGAAGAGGAATGGAGCCATTGGATTCGTATTCCGCAGTAACGTTGATCAAAGCTTCTGATGCTGTAGGAAACGCGTTTTGCGAGCGTTTCCAGAAGAGGAATGGACCCATTGGATTCGCATTCCACTATAACGTTGATCAAAGCTTCTGATGCTGTAGGAAACGCATTTTTTGAGCGTTTCCAGAAGAGGAATGGAGCCATTGGATTCGTATTCCGCAGTGACATTGATCAAAGCTTCTGATGCTGCAGGAAACGCGTTTTGCGAGGGTTTCCAGAAGAGGAATAGAGCCATTGGATTCGTATTCTACAGAAACGTTGATCGAAGCTTCCGAAGCTGTAGGAAACGCGTTTTGCGAGCGTTTCCAGAAGAGGAATGGAGCCATTGGATTCGGATTTCACAGTAAAGTTGATCGAAGCTTCTGATGCTGTAGGAAACGCGTTTTGCGAGCGTTTCCAGAAGAGGAATGGACCCATTGGATTCGTATTCCACAGTAACGTTGATCAAAGCTTCTGATGCTGTAGGAAATGCGTTTTGCGAGCGTTTCCAGAAGAGGAATGGAGCCATTGGGTTTGTATTCCACAGTAACGTTGATCAAAGCTTCTGATGCTGTAGCAAACGCGTTTTGCGAGCGTTTCCAGAAGAGGAATGGAGCCATTAGATTCGTATTCCGCAGTAACGTTGATCAAAGCTTCTGATGCTGTAGGAAACGCGTTTTGCGAGCGTTTCCAGAAGAGGAATGGAGCCATTGGATTTGTATTCCACAGAAAAGTTGATCGAAGCTTCTGATGGTGTAGGAAACACGTTTTGCGAGCGTTTCCAGAAGAGGAATGTAGCCATTGGAATTGTATTCAACAGTAACGTTGATCAAAGCTTCTGATGCTGTAGGAAACGCGTTTTGCGAGCGTTTCCAGAAGAGGAATGGAGCCATTGGATTCGTATTCCACAGTAACGTTGATCAAAGCTTCTGATGCTGTAGGAAACGCGTTTTGCGAGCGTTTCCAGAAGAGGAATGGAGCCATTGGATTCGTATTCCACAGAAAAGTTAATCGAAGCTTCTGATGCTGTAGGAAACGCGTTTTGCGAGCGTTTCCAGAAGAGAAATGGAGCCATTGAATTCGCATTCCACAGTAACGTTGATCAAAGCTTCTGATGCTGTAGGAAACGCGTTTTGCGAGCGTTTCCAGAAGAGGAATGGAGCCATTGGATTCGTATTCCACAGAAAAGTTAATCGAAGCTTCTGATGCTGTAGGAAACGCGTTTTGCGAGCGTTTCCAGAAGAGGAATGGAGCCATTGGGTTCGTATTCCACAGTAACGTTGATCAAAGCTTCTGATGCTGTAGTAAACTTGTTTTGCGAGCGTTTCCAGAAGAGGAATGGAGCCATTGGATTCGTATTCCACAGTAACGTTGATCAAAGCTTCTGATGCTGTAGGAAACGCGTTTTGCGAGCGTTTCCAGAAGAGGAATGGAGCCTTTGCATTCGTATTCCACAGTAACGTTGATCAAAGCTTCTGATGCTGTAGGAATCGCGTTTTGCGAGCGTTTCCAGAAGAGGAATGGAGCCATTGGATTCGTATTTCACAGTAACGTTGATCAAAGCTTCTGATGCTGTAGGAAACGCGTTTTGCGAGCGTTTCCACAACAGGAATAGAGCCATTGGATTAGCATTTCACTGTAACGTTGATCAAAGCTTCTGATGCTGTAGGAAACGCGTTTTGCGAGCGTTTCCAGAAGAGGAATGGAGCCATTGGATTTGTATTCCGCAGTAACGTTGATCAAAGCTTCTGATGCTGTAGGAAACGCGTTTTGCGAGCGTTTCCAGAAGAGGAATGGACCCATTGGATTCGCATTCCACTATAACGTTGATCAAAGCTTCTGATGCTGTAGGAAACGCGTTTTGCGAGCGTTTCCAGAAGAGGAATGGAGCCTTTGGATTCGTATTCCACAGTAACGTTGATCAAAGCTTCTGATGCTGTAGGAAACGCGTTGTGCGAGCGTTTCCAGAAGAGGAATGGAGCCATTGGATTCGTATTCCACAGAAAAGTTGATCGAAGCTTCTGATGCTGTAGGAAACACGTTTTGCGAGCGTTTCCAGAAGAAGAATGGAGCCTTTGGATTCGTATTCCACAGTAACGTTGATCAAAGCTTCTGATGCTTAGGAAACGCGTTTCGCGAGCGTTTCCACAAAAGGAATAGAGCCATTAAATTCGCATTCCACAGTAACGTTGATCAAAGCTTCTGATGCTATAGGAAACGCGTTTTGCGAGCGTTTACACAACAGGAATAGAGCCATTGGATTAGCATTTCACTGTAACGTTGATCAAAGCTTCTGATGCTGTAGGAAACGCGTTTTGCGAGCGTTTCCAGAAGAGGAATGGAGCCATTGGGTTTGTATTCCACAGTAACGTTGATCAAAGCTTCTGATGCTGTAGGAAACGCGTTTTGCGAGCGTTTCCAGAAGAGGAATGGAGCCATTGGATTCGTATTCCGCAGTAACGTTGATCAAAGCTTCTGATGCTGTAGGAAACGCGTTTTGCGAGCGTTTCCAGAAGAGGAATGGACCCATTGGATTCGCATTCCACTATAACGTTGATCAAAGCTTCTGATGCTGTAGGAAACGCGTTTTGCGAGCGTTTCCAGAAGAGGAATGGAGCCATTGGATTCGCATTCCACAGAAAAGTTGATCGAAGCTTCTGATGCTGTAGGAAACACGTTTTGCGAGCGTTTCCAGAAGAGGAATGTAGCCATTGGATTCGTATTCCACAGTAACGTTGATCAAAGCTTCTGATGCTGTAGGAAACACGTTTTGCGAGCGTTTGCAGAAGATGAATGGAGCCATTGGATTTGTATTCCACAGTAACGTTGATCAAAGCTTCTGATGCTGTAGAAAACGCGTTTTGCGAGCGTTTCCAGAAGAGGAATGAAGCCATTGGATTCGTATTCCACAGTAACGTTGATCAAAGGTTCTGATGCTGTAGGAAACGCGTTTTGCGAGCGTTTCCAGAAGAGGAATGGAGCCATTGGATTTGTATTCCACAGAAAAGTTGATCGAAGCTTCTGATGCTGTAGGAAACACGTTTTGCGAGCGTTTCCAGAAGAGGAATGTAGCCATTGGAATTGTATTCAACAGTAACGTTGATCAAAGCTTCTGATGCTGTAGGAAACGCGTTTTGCGAGCGTTTCCAGAAGAGGAATGGAGCCATTGGATTCGTATTCCACAGTAACGTTGATCAAAGCTTCTGATGCTGTAGGAAACGCGTTTTGCGAGCGTTTCCAGAAGAGGAATGGAGCCATTTAATTCGTATTCCACAGAAAAGTTAATCGAAGCTTCTGATGCTGTAGGAAACGCGTTTTGCGAGCGTTTCCAGAAGAGAAATGGAGCCATTGAATTCGCATTCCACAGTAACGTTGATCAAAGCTTCTGATGCTGTAGGAAACGCGTTTTGCGAGCGTTTCCAGAAGAGGAATGGAGCCATTGGGTTTGTATTCCACAGTAACGTTGATCAAAGCTTCTGATGCTGTAGGAAACGCGTTTTGCGAGCGTTTCCAGAAGAGGAATGGAGCCATTGGATTCGTATTCCGCAGTAACGTTGATCAAAGCTTCTGATGCTGTAGGAAACGCGTTTTGCGAGCGTTTCCAGAAGAGGAATGGACCCATTGGATTCGCATTCCACTATAACGTTGATCAAAGCTTCTGATGCTGTAGGAAACGCATTTTTTGAGCGTTTCCAGAAGAGGAATGGAGCCATTGGATTCGTATTCCGCAGTGACATTGATCAAAGCTTCTGATGCTGCAGGAAACGCGTTTTGCGAGGGTTTCCAGAAGAGGAATAGAGCCATTGGATTCGTATTCTACAGAAACGTTGATCGAAGCTTCCGAAGCTGTAGGAAACGCGTTTTGCGAGCGTTTCCAGAAGAGGAATGGAGCCATTGGATTCGGATTTCACAGTAAAGTTGATCGAAGCTTCTGATGCTGTAGGAAACGCGTTTTGCGAGCGTTTCCAGAAGAGGAATGGACCCATTGGATTCGTATTCCACAGTAACGTTGATCAAAGCTTCTGATGCTGTAGGAAATGCGTTTTGCGAGCGTTTCCAGAAGAGGAATGGAGCCATTGGGTTTGTATTCCACAGTAACGTTGATCAAAGCTTCTGATGCTGTAGCAAACGCGTTTTGCGAGCGTTTCCAGAAGAGGAATGGAGCCATTAGATTCGTATTCCGCAGTAACGTTGATCAAAGCTTCTGATGCTGTAGGAAACGCGTTTTGCGAGCGTTTCCAGAAGAGGAATGGAGCCATTGGATTTGTATTCCACAGAAAAGTTGATCGAAGCTTCTGATGGTGTAGGAAACACGTTTTGCGAGCGTTTCCAGAAGAGGAATGTAGCCATTGGAATTGTATTCAACAGTAACGTTGATCAAAGCTTCTGATGCTGTAGGAAACGCGTTTTGCGAGCGTTTCCAGAAGAGGAATGGAGCCATTGGATTCGTATTCCACAGTAACGTTGATCAAAGCTTCTGATGCTGTAGGAAACGCGTTTTGCGAGCGTTTCCAGAAGAGGAATGGAGCCATTGGATTCGTATTCCACAGAAAAGTTAATCGAAGCTTCTGATGCTGTAGGAAACGCGTTTTGCGAGCGTTTCCAGAAGAGAAATGGAGCCATTGAATTCGCATTCCACAGTAACGTTGATCAAAGCTTCTGATGCTGTAGGAAACGCGTTTTGCGAGCGTTTCCAGAAGAGGAATGGAGCCATTGGATTCGTATTCCACAGAAAAGTTAATCGAAGCTTCTGATGCTGTAGGAAACGCGTTTTGCGAGCGTTTCCAGAAGAGGAATGGAGCCATTGGGTTCGTATTCCACAGTAACGTTGATCAAAGCTTCTGATGCTGTAGTAAACTTGTTTTGCGAGCGTTTCCAGAAGAGGAATGGAGCCATTGGATTCGTATTCCACAGTAACGTTGATCAAAGCTTCTGATGCTGTAGGAAACGCGTTTTGCGAGCGTTTCCAGAAGAGGAATGGAGCCTTTGCATTCGTATTCCACAGTAACGTTGATCAAAGCTTCTGATGCTGTAGGAATCGCGTTTTGCGAGCGTTTCCAGAAGAGGAATGGAGCCATTGGATTCGTATTTCACAGTAACGTTGATCAAAGCTTCTGATGCTGTAGGAAACGCGTTTTGCGAGCGTTTCCACAACAGGAATAGAGCCATTGGATTAGCATTTCACTGTAACGTTGATCAAAGCTTCTGATGCTGTAGGAAACGCGTTTTGCGAGCGTTTCCAGAAGAGGAATGGAGCCATTGGATTCGTATTCCGCAGTAACGTTGATCAAAGCTTCTGATGCTGTAGGAAACGCGTTTTGCGAGCGTTTCCAGAAGAGGAATGGACCCATTGGATTCGCATTCCACTATAACGTTGATCAAAGCTTCTGATGCTGTAGGAAACGCGTTTTGCGAGCGTTTCCAGAAGAGGAATGGAGCCTTTGGATTCGTATTCCACAGTAACGTTGATCAAAGCTTCTGATGCTGTAGGAAACGCGTTGTGCGAGCGTTTCCAGAAGAGGAATGGAGCCATTGGATTCGTATTCCACAGAAAAGTTGATCGAAGCTTCTGATGCTGTAGGAAACACGTTTTGCGAGCGTTTCCAGAAGAAGAATGGAGCCTTTGGATTCGTATTCCACAGTAACGTTGATCAAAGCTTCTGATGCTTAGGAAACGCGTTTCGCGAGCGTTTCCACAAAAGGAATAGAGCCATTAAATTCGCATTCCACAGTAACGTTGATCAAAGCTTCTGATGCTATAGGAAACGCGTTTTGCGAGCGTTTACACAACAGGAATAGAGCCATTGGATTAGCATTTCACTGTAACGTTGATCAAAGCTTCTGATGCTGTAGGAAACGCGTTTTGCGAGCGTTTCCAGAAGAGGAATGGAGCCATTGGGTTTGTATTCCACAGTAACGTTGATCAAAGCTTCTGATGCTGTAGGAAACGCGTTTTGCGAGCGTTTCCAGAAGAGGAATGGAGCCATTGGATTCGTATTCCGCAGTAACGTTGATCAAAGCTTCTGATGCTGTAGGAAACGCGTTTTGCGAGCGTTTCCAGAAGAGGAATGGACCCATTGGATTCGCATTCCACTATAACGTTGATCAAAGCTTCTGATGCTGTAGGAAACGCGTTTTGCGAGCGTTTCCAGAAGAGGAATGGAGCCATTGGATTCGCATTCCACAGAAAAGTTGATCGAAGCTTCTGATGCTGTAGGAAACACGTTTTGCGAGCGTTTCCAGAAGAGGAATGTAGCCATTGGATTCGTATTCCACAGTAACGTTGATCAAAGCTTCTGATGCTGTAGGAAACACGTTTTGCGAGCGTTTGCAGAAGATGAATGGAGCCATTGGATTTGTATTCCACAGTAACGTTGATCAAAGCTTCTGATGCTGTAGAAAACGCGTTTTGCGAGCGTTTCCAGAAGAGGAATGAAGCCATTGGATTCGTATTCCACAGTAACGTTGATCAAAGGTTCTGATGCTGTAGGAAACGCGTTTTGCGAGCGTTTCCAGAAGAGGAATGCACCCATTGGATTCGTATTCCACAGTAACGTTGATCAAAGCTTCTGATGCTGCAGCAAAAGCGTTTTGCGAGCGTTTCCAGAAGAGGAATGGAGCCATTGGATTCGTATTCCACAGTAACCTTGATCAAATCTTCTGATTCTGTAGGAAACACGTTTTGCGAGCGTTTCCACAACAGGAATAGAGGCATTGGATTCGCATTCCACTGTAACGTTGATCAAAGCTTCTGATGCTGTAGGAAACGCGTTTTGCGAGCGTTTCCAGAAGAGGAATGGAGCCATTCGATTCGTATTCCACAGTAAAGTTGATCGAAGCTTCTGATGCTGTAGGAAACACGTTTTGCGAGCGTTTCCAGAAGAGGAATGGAGCCATTGGATTCGTATTCCACAGTAACGTTGATCAAAGCTTCTGATGCGTTAGGAAACGCGTTTTGCGAGCGTTTCCAGAAGAAGAATGGAGCCATTGAATTCGTATTCCACAGTAACGTTGATCAAAGCTTCTGATGCTGTAGGAAACGCGTTTTGCGAGCGTTTCCAGAAGACGAATGGAGCCATTGGATTCGTATTCCACAGTAACGTTGATCAAAGCTTCTGATGCTGTAGGAAACGCGTTTTGCGAGCGTTTCCAGAAGAGGAATGAAGCCATTGGATTCGTATTCCACAGAAAAGTTAATCGAAGCTTCTGATGCTGTAGGAAACGAGTTTTGCGAGCGTTTCCAGAAGAGGAATGGAGCCATTGGATTCGTATCCCACAGTAAAGTTGATCGAAGCTTCTGATGCTGTAGAAAACACGTTTTGCGAGCGTTTCCAGAAGAGGAATGGAGCCATTGAATTCGTATTCCACAGTAACGTTGATCAAAGCTTCTGATGCTTTAGGAAACGCGGTTTGCGAGCGTTTCCGGAAGAGGAATGGAGCCATTGAATTCGTATCCCACAGTAAATTTGATCGAAGCTTCTGATGCTGTAGAAAACACGTTTTGCGAGCGTTTCCAGATGAGAAATGGAGCCATTGGATTCGTATTGCACTCTAACGTTGATCAAAGCTTCTGATGCTGTAGGAAACGCGTTTTGCGAGCGTTTCCAGAAGAGAAATGGAGCCATTGGATTCGTATTCCACAGTAAAGTTGATCGAAGCTTCTCATGCTGTAGGAAACGCGTTTTGCGAGCGTTTCCAGAAGAGGAATGGAGCCATTGGATTCGTATTCCACTGTAACGTTGATCAAAGCTTCTGATGCTGTAGGAAACGCGTTTTGCGAGCGTTTCCAGAAGAGGAATGGAGCCATTGGATTCGTATTTCAAATTAAAGTTATCGAAGCTTCTGATGCTGTAGGAAACGCGTTTTGCGAGCGTTTCCAGAAGAGGAATGGAGCCATTGGATTCGTATTCCACAGTAGCGTTGATCAAAGCTTCTGACGCTGTAGGAAACGCGCTTTGCGAGCGTTTCCAGAAGAGGAATGGAGCCATTGGATTCGTATTCCACAGAAAAGTTGATCGAAGCTTCTGATGCTGTAGGAAACGCGTTTTGCGAGCGTTTCCAGAAGAGGAATGGAGCCTTTGGATTCGTATTCCACAGTAACGTTGATCAAAGCTTCTGATGCTGTAGGAAACGCGTTGTGCGAGCGTTTCCAGAAGAGGAATGGAGCCATTGGATTCGTATTCCACAGAAAAGTTGATCGAAGCTTCTGATGCTGTAGGAAACACGTTTTGCGAGCGTTTCCAGAAGAAGAATGGAGCCTTTGGATTCGTATTCCACAGTAACGTTGATCAAAGCTTCTGATGCTATAGGAAACGCGTTTTGCGAGCGTTTCCACAACAGGAATAGAGCCATTGGATTAGCATTTCACTGTAACGTTGATCAAAGCTTCTGATGCTGTAGGAAACGCGTTTTGCGAGCGTTTCCAGAAGAGGAATGGAGCCATTGGGTTTGTATTCCACAGTAACGTTGATCAAAGCTTCTGATGCTGTAGGAAACGCGTTTTGCGAGCGTTTCCAGAAGAGGAATGGAGCCATTGGATTCGTATTCCGCAGTAACGTTGATCAAAGCTTCTGATGCTGTAGGAAACGCGTTTTGCGAGCGTTTCCAGAAGAGGAATGGACCCATTGGATTCGCATTCCACTATAACGTTGATCAAAGCTTCTGATGCTGTAGGAAACGCATTTTTTGAGCGTTTCCAGAAGAGGAATGGAGCCATTGGATTCGTATTCCGCAGTGACATTGATCAAAGCTTCTGATGCTGCAGGAAACGCGTTTTGCGAGGGTTTCCAGAAGAGGAATAGAGCCATTGGATTCGTATTCTACAGAAACGTTGATCGAAGCTTCCGAAGCTGTAGGAAACGCGTTTTGCGAGCGTTTCCAGAAGAGGAATGGAGCCATTGGATTCGGATTTCACAGTAAAGTTGATCGAAGCTTCTGATGCTGTAGGAAACGCGTTTTGCGAGCGTTTCCAGAAGAGGAATGGACCCATTGGATTCGTATTCCACAGTAACGTTGATCAAAGCTTCTGATGCTGTAGGAAATGCGTTTTGCGAGCGTTTCCAGAAGAGGAATGGAGCCATTGGGTTTGTATTCCACAGTAATGTTGATCAAAGCTTCTGATGCTGTAGCAAACGCGTTTTGCGAGCGTTTCCAGAAGAGGAATGGAGCCATTGGATTCGTATTCCGCAGTAACGTTGATCAAAGCTTCTGATGCTGTAGGAAACGCGTTTTGCGAGCGTTTCCAGAAGAGGAATGGAGCCATTGGATTTGTATTCCACAGAAAAGTTGATCGAAGCTTCTGATGCTGTAGGAAACACGTTTTGCGAGCGTTTCCAGAAGAGGAATGTAGCCATTGGAATTGTATTCAACAGTAACGTTGATCAAAGCTTCTGATGCTGTAGGAAACGCGTTTTGCGAGCGTTTCCAGAAGAGGAATGGAGCCATTGGATTCGTATTCCACAGTAACGTTGATCAAAGCTTCTGATGCTGTAGGAAACGCGTTTTGCGAGCGTTTCCAGAAGAGGAATGGAGCCATTGGATTCGTATTCCACAGAAAAGTTAATCGAAGCTTCTGATGCTGTAGGAAACGCGTTTTGCGAGCGTTTCCAGAAGAGAAATGGAGCCATTGAATTCGCATTCTACAGTAACGTTGATCAAAGCTTCTGATGCTGTAGGAAACGCGTTTTGCGAGCGTTTCCAGAAGAGGAATGGAGCCATTGGATTCGTATTCCACAGTAACGTTGATCAAAGCTTCTGATGCTGTAGGAAACGCGTTTTGCGAGCGTTTCCAGGAGAGGAATGGAGCCATTGGATTCGTATTCCACAGAAAAGTTAATCGAAGCTTCTGATGCTGTAGGAAACGCGTTTTGCGAGCGTTTCCAGAAGAGGAATGGAGCCATTGGGTTCGTATTCCACAGTAACGTTGATCAAAGCTTCTGATGCTGTAGTAAACTTGTTTTGCGAGCGTTTCCAGAAGAGGAATGGAGCCATTGGATTCGTATTCCACAGTAACGTTGATCAAAGCTTCTGATGCTGTAGGAAACGCGTTTTGCGAGCGTTTCCAGAAGAGGAATGGAGCCTTTGCATTCGTATTCCACAGTAACGTTGATCAAAGCTTCTGATGCTGTAGGAATCGCGTTTTGCGAGCGTTTCCAGAAGAGGAATGGAGCCATTGGATTCGTATTTCACAGTAACGTTGATCAAAGCTTCTGATGCTGTAGGAAACGCGTTTTGCGAGCGTTTTCAGAAGAGGAATGGAGCCATTGGATTCGCATTCCACTGTAACGTTGATCAAAGCTTCTGATGCTGTAGGAAATGCGTTTTGCGAGCGTTTCCACAACAGGAATAGAGCCATTTGATTCGTATTCCACAGTAACGTTGATCAAACCTTCTGACGCTGTAGGAAACGCGTTTTGCGAGCGTTTCCAGAAGAGGAATGGAGCCATTGGATTCGTATTCCACAGAAAAGTTGATCGAAGCTTCTGATGCTGGAGGAAACGCGTTTTGCGAGCGTTTCCAGAAGAGGAATGGAGCCATTGGATTCGTATTCCACAGAAAAGTTCATCGAAGCTTCTGATTCTTTAGGAAACACATTTTGCGAGCGTTTCCAGAAGATGAATGGAGCCATTCGATTCGTATTCCACAGTAACGTTGATCAAAGCTTCTGATGCTGTAGAAAACGCGTTTTGCGAGCGTTTCCAGAAAAGGAATGAAGCCATTGGATTCGTATTCCACAGTAACGTTGATCAAAGGTTCTGATGCTGTGGGAAACGCGTTTTGCGAGCGTTTCCAGAAGAGGAATGGAGCCATTAGATTCGTATTCCACAGTAACATTGATCAAAGCTTCTGATGCTGTAGGAAACGCGTTTTGCGAGCGTTTCCAGAAGAGGAATGGAGCCTTTGGATTCGTATTCCACAGTAATGTTGATCAAAACTTCTGATGCTGTAGGAAACGCGTTTTGTGAGCGTTTCCAGAAGAGGAATGGAGCCATTGGATTCGTATTCCACAGAAAAGTTGATCGAAGCTTCTGATGCTGTAGGAAACGCGTTTTGCGAGAGTTTCCAGAAGAGGAATGGAGCCATTGGATTTGTATTCCACAGTAACGTTGATCAAAGCTTCTGATGCTGTAGGGAACGCGTTTTGCGAGCGTTTCCAGAAGAGGAATGGACCCATTGGATTCGTATTCCGCAGTAACGTTGATCAAAGCTTCTGATGCTGTAGGAAACGCGTTTTGCGAGCGTTTCCAGAAGAGGAATGGAGCCATTGGATTCGTATTCCACAGTAACGTTGATCAAAGCTTCTGATGCTGTAGGAAACGCGTTTTGCGAGCGTTTCCAGAAGAGGAATGGAGCCATTGGATTCGTATTCCACAGAAAAGTTAATCGAAGCTTCTGATGCTGTAGGAAACGCGTTTTGCGAGCGTTTCCAGAAGAGAAATGGAGCCATTGAATTCGCATTCTACAGTAACGTTGATCAAAGCTTCTGATGCTGTAGGAAACGCGTTTTGCGAGCGTTTCCAGAAGAGGAATGGAGCCATTGGATTCGTATTCCACAGTAACGTTGATCAAAGCTTCTGATGCTGTAGGAAACGCGTTTTGCGAGCGTTTCCAGGAGAGGAATGGAGCCATTGGATTCGTATTCCACAGAAAAGTTAATCGAAGCTTCTGATGCTGTAGGAAACGCGTTTTGCGAGCGTTTCCAGAAGAGGAATGGAGCCATTGGGTTCGTATTCCACAGTAACGTTGATCAAAGCTTCTGATGCTGTAGTAAACTTGTTTTGCGAGCGTTTCCAGAAGAGGAATGGAGCCATTGGATTCGTATTCCACAGTAACGTTGATCAAAGCTTCTGATGCTGTAGGAAACGCGTTTTGCGAGCGTTTCCAGAAGAGGAATGGAGCCTTTGCATTCGTATTCCACAGTAACGTTGATCAAAGCTTCTGATGCTGTAGGAATCGCGTTTTGCGAGCGTTTCCAGAAGAGGAATGGAGCCATTGGATTCGTATTTCACAGTAACGTTGATCAAAGCTTCTGATGCTGTAGGAAACGCGTTTTGCGAGCGTTTTCAGAAGAGGAATGGAGCCATTGGATTCGCATTCCACTGTAACGTTGATCAAAGCTTCTGATGCTGTAGGAAATGCGTTTTGCGAGCGTTTCCACAACAGGAATAGAGCCATTTGATTCGTATTCCACAGTAACGTTGATCAAACCTTCTGACGCTGTAGGAAACGCGTTTTGCGAGCGTTTCCAGAAGAGGAATGGAGCCATTGGATTCGTATTCCACAGAAAAGTTGATCGAAGCTTCTGATGCTGGAGGAAACGCGTTTTGCGAGCGTTTCCAGAAGAGGAATGGAGCCATTGGATTCGTATTCCACAGAAAAGTTCATCGAAGCTTCTGATTCTTTAGGAAACACATTTTGCGAGCGTTTCCAGAAGATGAATGGAGCCATTCGATTCGTATTCCACAGTAACGTTGATCAAAGCTTCTGATGCTGTAGAAAACGCGTTTTGCGAGCGTTTCCAGAAAAGGAATGAAGCCATTGGATTCGTATTCCACAGTAACGTTGATCAAAGGTTCTGATGCTGTGGGAAACGCGTTTTGCGAGCGTTTCCAGAAGAGGAATGGAGCCATTAGATTCGTATTCCACAGTAACATTGATCAAAGCTTCTGATGCTGTAGGAAACGCGTTTTGCGAGCGTTTCCAGAAGAGGAATGGAGCCTTTGGATTCGTATTCCACAGTAATGTTGATCAAAACTTCTGATGCTGTAGGAAACGCGTTTTGTGAGCGTTTCCAGAAGAGGAATGGAGCCATTGGATTCGTATTCCACAGAAAAGTTGATCGAAGCTTCTGATGCTGTAGGAAACGCGTTTTGCGAGAGTTTCCAGAAGAGGAATGGAGCCATTGGATTTGTATTCCACAGTAACGTTGATCAAAGCTTCTGATGCTGTAGGGAACGCGTTTTGCGAGCGTTTCCAGAAGAGGAATGGACCCATTGGATTCGTATTCCGCAGTAACGTTGATCAAAGCTTCTGATGCTGTAGGAAACACGTTTTGCGAGTGTTTCCAGAAGAGGAATGTAGCCATTGGATTCGTATTCCACAGTAACGTTGATCAAAGCTTCTGATGCTGTAGGAAACGCGTTTTGCGAGCGTTTCCAGAAGAGGAATGGAGCCATTGGATTCGTATTCCACAGTAACGTTGATCAAAGCTTCTGATGCTGTAGGAAACGCGTTTTGCGAGCGTTTCCAGAAGAGAAATGGAGCCATTGGATTCGTATTCCACAGAAAAGTTAATCGAAGCTTCTGATGCTGTAGGAAACGCGTTTTGCGAGCGTTTCCAGAAGAGGAATGGAGCCATTGGATTCGTATTCCACAGTAACGTTGATCAAAGCTTCTGATTCTGTAGGAAACGCGTTTTGCGAGCGTTTCCAGAAGAGGAATGGAGCCATTGGATTCGTATTCCACAGTAACGTTGATCAAAGCTTCTGATGCTGTAAGAAACGCGTTTTGCGAGCGTTTCCAGAAGAGGAATGGAGCCATTGGATTCGTATTCCACAGAAAAGTTAATCGAAGCTTCTGATGCTGTAGGAAACGCGTCTTGCGAGCGTTTCCAGAAGAGGAATGGAGCCATTGGATTCGTATTCCACAGTAACGTTGATCAAAGCTTCTGATGCTGTAGGAAACGCGTTTTGCGAGCGTTTCCAGAAGAGGAATGGAGCCATTGGATTCGTATTCCACAGTAACGTTGATCAAAGCTTCTGATGCTGTAGGAAACGCGTTTTGCGAGCGTTTCCAGAAGAGGAATGGAGCCTTTGGATTCGTATTCCACAGTAACGTTGATCAAAGCTTCTGATGCTGTAGGAAACGCGTTTTGCGAGCGTTTCCAGAAGAGGAATGGAGCCATTGGATTCGTATTTCACAGTAACGTTGATCAAAGCTTCTGATGCTGTAGGAAACGCGTTTTGCGAGTTTCCACAAAACCATTTCCACAGTAAATTCATTTCCACAGTAAATGGATTTCCCAAAAATCCATTTCAGGATTTTGTCCCAACACGTAGATAAAAATGCAAGCGTGGTTTTTTTATTTACACCCCTCTGGACGTGAAAATCAGTTAATTTTCCGCATTCTCTTAGCGCTCGCCATCTGTTGGCACTTTCTGCAACCACGCCGCTCCCGTACGATCCCTAACATCAATACGTATAAAAAAAAGTGTCCAACTGACTGACTGACTGACCGACTCATCAACGCCGATCCAAAATTGCTGGCTCTAGAGACACGAAATTTGGGGAGTTTATTTGCGTCATTGAGTACGCGCTCAGTAAGGCGGGTTTTTCAAAAATTGCACTCCTAAGCGAGGAAAATGTAGAAATGTCGTTTTAATAAATTCATGAATAACTGCTTCTCCCGGTTCACATTTTCAAGCAGTTTTCACTGATATACGCAGCCCTCAAGAACATCTGGAACGCAGTTTTTGGGTTTCGCCCTAGAAAACACAATCGACGTGATTCCGAACTTCACAAAAAAAGTGGTATTCCTAAAGATTCTCGAATAAATCTTTCACCGATTCATTTATCCAACTTATTTTTGCTAGAATATGGTACTCATGCCAATTAAGATTAGCATTTTTAAAGATTTCGCCCTGCGACGGCGCTAAAGGGGCCAAATTGTTTTTTTTTTTTACAAATGACATGGCTGACGGACCAAAAAGGCCCAGCAGGTGATGTCCGCGCCTCTCCATGGAGCAGGAGCAGGAGGTTATTTTTGCTGAAAATTACAAAAATTCTACCCGGGGGAGAGTGAGAAGCAGTACTCTTTATTTTCATTTCAGTTACAATTTATTAGACCATCAGAGTAAGTAACATAACGTTGCTATACAGGCAGGGGTCTCATAGGGAAGGACATTGCAGTCGGTACCCCTGTTGGTTAATAACAAAATGAACGATAGGTGCAGTCGCTGAACGAAAATAAATTTATAAATTATACGATTTATAAACAAAATACTAAACCATGAAATTTCGAAGCAATGCTAATATGCTAGAGAAAAACAGGAGCGAAGAAATGTTAGGAGTACGCGGAAAACATCTAATGAAATCTAACAGCAAAAAATTTGTGAGACCACAAATAGACATGTTAGCACACATTTAGCTTTGCACACGTACAAAGAAATATTCATATTTTTATGTACCCATCTATAGTGTACTATCTATAGATTAGGATATTATGTATTTTAGTCAGGTAATAGAAACGTTTTCAAATACATGGTGACATACACACACACACATATTCGTAAGGTCGAGAATATCGTAAGGTGTTAGGAACATGACCTCTTATCATTGGTAAGTGTAGAACGCAGCAAGCACATAAATGAGGTAAGAGATCTGGAAGTTTTTATAGTGAACGCCAAGTTGTTTCACTGCTTAATCGCGGCAAATTCAAAATTGTACTTTTCATAGTTGGTCCTTGCTTTTGGGAGAAGGAAATTGTTTTGTTCCGAAAATTGGGTGTTATTAGGGTTACAAAGGTATCGTCTACCTATTATATACTGAGGTTTCGATTGTTGAACTGGAGGTACGCGTAATACTCCTCGTATAAGTTATCAGCCTGTCTAGAGGGACAATTCTAAGTTATTTGTACAGAGGTGTCACACGGGCATTATATGGGCTACGAGTGATAATGCGAAGTTCTTGGTTCTGGATATTGCGTAGTGGATCTAAATAAACTTCGTATTTCTGGCCCCGATGCAATATCTGAGATGGCTGCGAAGGAAAGCACTGTTGAGTGTAACCAGGGTATGCTGGTAAAAGTAGTAGCGGGCTCTGACAAGTACTCTTGTGCTATGTGCCATGCTTCTTCTTAGTGCGGTGGTATGGACATTGAATTGTAGAGGTATTCAACCGGGACTACAAAGAAGGTGCATTGATAGGGAGCAAAGGTAGGGTACCTGTCAATGTATAATGGTTGCAGGTTATCCCTAGCAAAAATTCTGATATAAACTTGTATTACTCTTAAACATTTTTGTATAAGGTGTATAAGACATGTATTAGTCCCATAGAAACTTCTATCAGTTTTATAAGTTTCATATACAAGTTGTTATATTCTAATACAAATAAACATATTAGTTTGTGTTAGTTTACAAATACTTATACAACTGATAGACCGCTATAGTCTTTAGGGCTATTAGTTTGTATGAGTCTAATACGAACTAATAGAGACGTATTGGTTTATATATTTTTCCCCGAAAATCACAAAACAAAAGATTGAAATAAAAGCCCTAATAACTTTTGTTTGGTATAATACTATGAAGTATAATATTGTTTACTGGTAAATCTCCGGAAATATCTAACCAAATTATGATGCAAAACAGTTCAACAATTTTTTTTTCACTTTCGCTCGTGAAACATACACTGCTATCACAAATGAAGAGAGCTTATGGGAGCTGAGAGCGGTGCGCCTTCGAGGCCGCAAGAAGAGCAAGAAACCTAAGCCGGAAAGACTGCCGCGAAGTCAAGCCAAGCCATGCCATGCTCTTCGTTGGGTAGCCAATATGGTGGCGGTCGGCGTGCGTGTTATTTGTGCGTGTTCGCTCGGGAAGAATACGGCTAGTAGCAAACGTCTTGTAGCGTTATTTCGCATCAGACACGTGCGCATCGCGTCATCGAGATGTCTTGGAGCTGTGTCTAACGCCCGCATGACTTTTGCTAGCGTGAACTAGGCCGCAGCGCGACCCATATTGGACCTGTCACATCGCCGCTTCGGACGTCTTTGCTCCTTCTGCCATGCTGTATAACGAACGCCTGACATCGAAGAAAGCGCGTGCATCACATCATACAGAAGTTTTGGCAAAGTGTCTAGCGCCGGACTAACATTGACAAATATGATCCGGGCCGCCTCCCGAACCATTTTTCACCCGTCACGTCGCCGCTTCGTACTCCTTTGTTCATTCTCAAGGAAATGCCTCACAAAGAAAAGATTCCATTCTAATCGCGGGTTGCAGAAGGGTGAATGCCGTTTTGAAGTTGCATCGCAATGAGAATGGTGTTCAATCGGCCAGTAATGTGCTCGATATGCACCCATGGCTCCACAGTACATGTTTGACTTTAGCTTTTCTCATTGTATGCTGCAGCTATTTTGTGAATTCGCATTGCAATTTATTCGTTCCTTCTTAATCAGATTACGAACTTGTGCATCGTTAAAATATTCAGCTAGATTTCTGTTAGCAAGAGGAATTCGCCTGTGTACCCTGATAATAAAATTTGTTGCCATGTTTCATTGCTTTGTTCGAACTTGCCACTGGTTCTGGTAGAACTAGTACCCTCTGGTAGACGTATTAAACTAATGCAATCTGATAGACCAACCAGACTAATACACGCTGATATACCTAATAGACTAATACAGACTGATAGACCTAATAGTATAATACAAACTGATTAATATAATAGACTTATACAGACTGATACACCTAATAAACTAATACAGACTGATAGGTTTAATAAACTAATACAGACTGATAGGTCTATTAGTGGCATTAAGCATATGCGTGTATAAGAATTTCTATGAGAATTTTTGCTAAGGATTTGTTTGGTTTCGAGAACGGAAGACCACATACTTTGTTTTGGAGGGATTGATTAATAATTTGTTTTTATGACACCAGTTGTTTACACAAGAGAGATCGCGGGTTAATTGGGTCGTCAGTGTCTGTATAGATTTATGCGAAGTAAAGATAGTGGTATCATCAGCGTACATTAGACACTCTTCAGAGGTGAAGAGACAGGTAGGAAGGTCGTTTAATAAAATAAAAATAGTATGTCCCAATATGGACCCTTGCGGTACGCTGGTGTTAATTGTATTTTTGGGTGAGATCGCACCAGAAACACTAGCTACTAATACTTTATTTAACTGGTAATTACGAAGAAGCTGTAAAGGAGGTCCTACTATGCCGTATGAAAAGAGTTTTCCGAATATGAGGCGGTGATCGATGATATCAAATGCTTTAGTAAGGTCAACAAAAACCGATCCAACAATGTTACCGTCATCTATTTCTCGTTTGAATTTATCAATAACTGCTATGAGCGCTATGGTGGTCGAATATCCAGGGCGAAAACCGAATTGTCTTGGTGTCAGAATACTACATTTTTCGAGATAGTTGGAAAGCCACTAATGAATAACTTGTTTACCCATGTTTACAAAAAAATAACTATTAATATTGGTCTATACTTTGTTATTTGTCTCTTGTCAACTTGTTATGATTTGGAATCACTTTACTTTGCTTTAGTTGGTCTGAAAAAACACGTTTTGATAATGAGATGTACAATATAGGCGAAAGGTTCTGCTATATATTCAACGACTTTTATTTGAAAGGCGATAATACCACCAAGACCGCTGCTGGTATTTTTTTATATAAGGAATAGCACTTCTAACCTCAACATGCGTGCGAGGGAACATAAAAATGACTGCGGAACACGTGGAAGACCATCAAACCTATTATTGGAGGACTGGTTATCAGTCAGATTACCGGTGTTGGTGTTTGATGGTTTCAAAAAGGCCGCGCTAAAAGCATTCGCGCTGTCTATCTAGTCTTAGAATATGTTTTCATCTTCATGAATTTCGCTGATTTCACCTTTAGGTATTGTATTGTTCAGAAAAGTATTCAGTATGCGCCAATGCTTGGAAACTCTATTACCCGCATCAGAGATCTTATTTTCCAGGTATTTTCCTTTGGCGGCTTTTAGCAGTGACGTCAAGGTGTTGGCGTATTTTTGTAACGTTCTTTTAAAACAGCGTCGAATGATCTCCGTTTTATTTTTCGGTACAAAATCTCTTTTTTACGCATCCTTTTAAGTATGTCAGTTTTTCAGATATAGATATCTTGATCGCACGTTTTTTGAGATATCGAACTGGTTTTTGTTTAAATACGTAACTGTTTCAGGTATTTAAACACTGCTCCACGAATTGTTTTGTGACACCCATCCAATAAAGGGAAGCAGATTTTTGGGAAAACGCTGTGTTTACACATATTCGCCATTCACCGCACAGTCAGTTGATATATCATCATCGGTTCTGGTTGCAAATGCTGCCAATCTAAAGGCCCAAAAACACATTTCAAGATTTTGTCCTAACATGCGGAAAAAAGGTAAGCGAGGTTATTTAATTTACACTGCTCTGGAAATAAAATTCAGTTAAAATTTTCTTGCATTCGCATAACGCTCACCATCAGTTGGCACTTTCTGCAACCAGGCTCCTCCCATATGAGCCCTGTCACCTATACTTGTAAAAGGAAGTGCCCGATTGACTGACTGACTCGTCAACACCGAACCAAAACTGCTTGGTTTAGAGACTTGAAATTTAGGGAGTTTATTTGCGTGAGTGAGTAGGAGCTCACTAAGGCGGGTTTTTCGAAAATTGCCCTTCTAATCGAAGAAAACTGTGAACACACGTTTCCCTAAATTCGTGATTAACTCCTTCACCCAGTCACAATTTCAAGCGCTTTCACTGATATACGCCGACCTCAAGAATATCTAGAAAGCATTTTTGGGATTTCTCCCTAACAAACACTATCGATGTGATTCCGAAATCAGGGAAAAAATTTGCATTGCTAAAGATTCTCAAACAAATCTCTTCCCGACTCATTTATACAAATAATTTTTGCTAGAATATGCTACTCATACTAATTCACATTCCCGATTTTAAGGATTTGGCCTTTAAACGGCGCTAAAGGTAACAAATTTTTTTTAACATATGACAAGGCTGACGAGCCAAAAACGCCTAAGAACTGATGCCCAGGCCTATCCAAACTGCTCTTTTATACTTATTCAGATTTCTTGAGCACACTGTGATTACGTTGTTAAAGGTCAATATTGCTGAACATTTTCACAATTTACCCAGGGGAGAGTGAAAAGCAGTATAAAAGTATTTGAGATGTGAATTTTTAAATGCGGAGCATTTCTTCGGCTCGCCTGGTCCTCCGTCGGTGATGGCGGCGCCGTCCACACGCTCACTGCGCATGCGCAACTCTCCTCCTTAAACCCACAGCTCCGCGATACTACACTATAAAAAAAGAAATAGTTAGCGGCGCGCGGTTTCGATCTCACGACTCTCTGGCCGCAACGGGAGGTACGTGGTGCTCTTCCCACTACGCTACAAATCTGGGACAGGAGCAAGTGCTACGAACGCGCCTTATGTCCTTGACTCATTCAAACTACGTCAAGCAGCTACTGATACAACGAAGGCAGCTGAACGTGAACGGAAACGACGAACTGAAAATTTTAGAGTGGGATGCTGAATTTCCCGTGGGAAAGCTGCGGCGGGAAGCGCCACGACCTTGCAGAACAACCAGCCCCGTCTACAGTGCCTCTGATGCTGATTGTGGCAGGATGCCCCTAGGGATTGGCCAACCAAAGAATCCATCACCAGATAGGTTCGCGTTCAACCACCATCGTCATCTTCCTCTAGGGGAACCCCTGAAAAAGAAGAACAACGAGAAGACTTATTCTCCCCCTCTTCCTCCTCCTCCTCCTCCTCCTCCTTCTTCTTCTTAGTCTTCTTCTTCTTCTTCTTCTTTATTTATTTATTTATTTATTTATTTTGTTTCAATATTGACTAATTTCCAATCTCGATTCCTAAAAAACAAGAAGAAAAAAAGCTTCCAAAATTCTCTCACTTTCCTCGAATCATCCACCTAGGCAGCAATCTCATTCGAATTAGCGTCTGATGTTTGGCCGAGATCCTGATTGGGTATGCGCCATTTCGTGAAGGAACAACAACAACAAAGCTGCGAAGAGGAGGGCGTGTACATTGCTCTCAGCCGGTGCACCAATGTCAACAACCTTTACCTCAGCAAAGCTGACGGTGACTACAGATTCTACCACAGAGAAAACATCGACAAGAACATGATGGACGAGTTAAGGCGCCTCGAGAACCACCGCCTACTCACCGTAACACAACAGCACTTGCGTGCCTTTGCCACCGGTGTGGACCCGGACGAAGAATTCTCTCTGGCGCTAGTAAAAACCAGATCACTTAACATAACGGGAACACAATGGAACCACACGGAACCGCCACGATGCTTCGCATCCTCATGAGGGTACCCCACGGGAAGATGGTGTAATTTTTTTATCGCGTGTAGTTTGAGATTTTGAAGTGGTTTTTGTTTAATACGTAACTTACTGAAGTATTTAAACACGGCTCTACAACATTTTTCTATGACACCCACCCAATACGGGCAAGCGAGATTTTGGGAAAACACCGGGTTTTTACGCATTCGTCATTCAATACACAGTCAGTTTATATATCACAATCGTTTTTTCATAGCAATGCTGCCCATCTATTGCCCAATAAGCTATTGCAGTATTTCGGCTAACATGTGGATAAAAAGGCAAGCGTGGTGTTTTTAATCTACGCACCTGTGTACGTGGAAATCAGTTGAATTTTCCCGCGTTCGCTTAGCGCTGGCCATTTGTTGGCACTTTCTGCAACCACTCCACTGCTGTAGGAGCGCTGTCATCCATACCTACAAAAAGAACTACCCGACTGACAGACTGCCTGACTGACTCATCAACGTCGATCCAAAACTGCTGGGTCTAGAGAATTTAAATTTCGGGAAATTATTTGGGTCATTGTGTAGTTTCGCACTAAGGCATGTTTTTCGAAAATTGCGCTACTGACCGAGAAAAATAGAGAAATGGGGTTTTCCTAAATTCGTGAATAAATCCTTCACCCGGCCATATTTTCAAGCTCTTTTTGCTGATATGTAGCCCTCAAGAATATTTAAAAAGTAGTTTTGCATTTCGCCCTACAAACACTATCGACGGGATTCCGAACTCCGGAAAAAATGGGTATTTCGATAGATTCTCAAACAAACCTTTCAATGATACGTTTATTCAACTAATTTTTGCTAGCATATTGTGGTGTATGTGGCGTCCTCTGGTAGAGCGGCCGCGACTGTGTGCGCTTGTGTTGTATTTAGGTTGTAACTAGATGTCGTTGCGGTGGAACGCATGTGAGGGGAATCCTCCAATCACGTGCGTATGCGTGTGTGGTTGTTCCGTCATGATGTGGAATAAATCATTCTTTGTCTGGGGTTGAAGCAGCGAGGTCGCACTCTTTTTTGCGAGTTTTGGGCTTGCCGGCGCGGTGCACCTTCGCTCCCGTCGCTGCCGAGGTCGCTCGCCATTGCCCACGACCGAACATTTTTTGGCGATGAGGATGGGATTCTTTTCTACTGCCGCCACAGCATCATTGTCCACGGTTCGGGTAGGATGAAAAAGTGAGTGACTGACCTCGCTCAACTGTGACTGGCTGGCGCGTGTGGCGTCGCGAGGCCTGGCGTTCTTTTTCGTCTGACGCTCGTCGAACCGTCGCCTAGGCCTCGCCCTACTTCGTTCTTGTGCATGTGCTCCTGCGTCTCTCTCCTTCCTGCTTGGCAGCATGGGCCTCTTTGCTACCTGCCCGTTTTCCTCGAATTGCCAGGGCAGCCTCCGATTCCGTGGCATAACTGGAGAAAATTGTTTCAGGCCCATCTCGAGGCGGCTGGTGGCAGCGAGTAGAGCGACGGCCGGCGCGCTGCGGCGCTCGTCACCGTTCTGGGTAGAGAGGGGCAACGGAGGTGTTTTGCCGCGACGGAGCAGGACGAAGCGTGGAGGGACGCCAGTAACGGTACCGACTCTAATGTGACCAACCCTAACGTGACCGACTCCGTGGCCGACTCTAGTGTGACCGCCTCCTCGGCACTGGCCGTTTCGAAATTCGACCCACTCGTGGAGCAGCTAGACCGGCTCTTCGCCGCGTCCACAAACACGCCTGTTGAACGACATGAGTTCACAAGCCACCGTAAATTACAGGGGGAGAAAATTTTAGAATACGTGACCGTTTTAAAAGAGAAAGCCGTACGTTGCAAGTTCGGTCTGACGTACGCCGAGCGCGTCCGAGATCAGATTTTACGTGGACCGTCCAACCCATAGTTAGAGAAAAGCTGCTCGCCCATGGCGAAAGGTTGTCTTTGGAAAAAGATGAAGAGAATGGTCGGAGGCTTGAATCGTTGTCGTTGGCGAATCAAGCCTTCGGTTCGTATCATCATCAAGAACAAGCGGTAAGACGACTCAGAGAAGGTGGCGTCGCGGAAGATAAAGTTGGCCTGCGCAGTCGGGGAAGCCAGCGCGCTCGAGATGGCGGCGTGGAGAATCAAGATGGCATGGGCCGCCGGGGAAGCCGGAGCGCTCAAGACGGCGGCACGGGAATTCAAGATGGCCTGACCAGCCGGGGAGGCCGTTACGTCATTCCACTGGGTTCGAGAAGACAATATGGTGGCGCCCTAGATGGTCGTTTTCATTCGCAGTCAGCTGCAGAGTTCCGCGGTACAGTTCAGCCGAAAAAGTTTGGAGGCAATGCCAAGCCTGAGTTGTGCGAACGATGCGGTAATAAATGGCATATTTCAGCATTCCAAAACTGTCCAACCCGAAATCGGCGCTGCAACTCTTGTAACAAGTGGGGACATTTCGCGTCGATGTGCCGCAAGCCTGCACCAGTGCATCCAGTGTCGTCGAGGAGAGCAACGGGCTTCGATCCGACACCGGAACCTGTACAGCACACAACATCCACTTAAATCAACTCATCTTCGAAATCTTCCGCCTTAACAGTCAGCACTTCTTCGAGAAAGGACTTAGTCGTCCAAGCGGAACTCAGCTTCAACAATCCTCCGAGAAAGGACTTAGTCGTACAAGCCGAAGTCACCGGGGTGACCATGCAACTCCTAGTCGATACCGGAGCATCTGCGTCGTTGAGGACTGACGAAGATTTCAAGCGTCATTTCGGTAAACAGCATGTACTGTCTAAGGCCTCCGGCGACTTGAGCAATTTTTTCAAGCAACGTATCGGCATCCGCGGCTCAGTCTAAGCTCCTGTTCAAGTGTTGCAACGAACTTGCTTCGTCACATTCTACGTCACAGATATAGGGACATCGCCTTTGGTACTGGACACCATCCAGCAATTTTGTATTCACATCGATGGTGCGTCTCTTACACGTCGTCTAGCATCGGTGTGTGCAGTGCAGTGTCCCTTGAACGTGCCACCGGGTTTCGAACATCTCTTGAATGGCGAGTTGGGTCTTGTCAAAGACGTGTCGCATAAGATCCAACGGCAGCCAGGTGTGACTCCAGTTGCACATAAGCTACGACGATTGTCTCTTGCTCTCCGTGATCCAGTGTCCAGCGAGCTGCAATGCCTCCAGGACAATGATGTCATTGAATGTGTCGACGCCTAGGAGTGGGTTTCGCCACTCGTCGTCGTCCGGAAAAAAAAACGGTGACATCCGGCTGTGTGTGGGCCTCCAAGAACCGAATAAAACAATTATCACTGATGGGCATCCTTTGCCGCATGTTGAGGAGCTGTTGCAGATGTTTCATGGTGCTGTTTGTTTTTATGAGCCAGACTTTGCGTAGGCTTATCATCAGTTGTTGCTGGAAGAGGGCAGTAGGGACTTAACTACTTTCGTGACTCATGAAGGCTTATTCAGGTTTAAGAGGGTGTGCTTTTGTCTGGTGTCGGCGCCTGCGGTTTTTCAAGAGATCCTGTCCTAGATCTTGAAGAATTGCAAAAATGTCGTTTGCCATCTTGATGATATTCTTGTTTGGGGAATGACTCAGTCTGACCATGACGCGAGCTTGGCCGAAGTCTTAACATTGTAGGTAATTCTGCCTACCGAGGGGGGTTCAGGCAACAGCCTCGTCAAAACATTACGGTGCAGAACATTGCGAGAGGAACAAGGGCTTTACTGAAGCAGTGGAAACGAAATATAAAGGGCACAGAAGATACAATCGCCAAAGCACGTCACCAAAGCACTCCAATGTCCGGAGGCTTACGGCACGACGGCACGGACAGCTGACCACTTGCTGCCGTGCGGGCTCCTTAAAGCTGGCTGGTGCTGGCTTGTCTCTTCTGGCTGGCGGCACTCCTGGCCCGCGACTCCCCCACTAACAAGCACCGTAGCGCTTACCTACCGCGCACCTAACGTGCCACGCCCCCCTCCATTGCAAAGTCTTTCCGCCGTGCGTTCACAGATGGCAGGAGAGGTGACGCGCGGTAATTCGAATGCAGCGACGCGACGGCTCAGAGGGGAGAATTCCTACACTTTCCCCCCTTTGAGAAGAAAAAAAGTTCTTCGCACATTGCCAGGCACACAAAACGTCACTATCTTGCCCACTAATTCAGTTCGAGGTACCGTACGTCGATCTCGTGAGCGTAGTTAAGGCCTTCGTGGTGAAGTGGGCGTAGGTGAAGGCGTTACACTCGCAGGTTTCGGTGCCTTGGGTGATGCGGTGGCATTCCGGAGCACGCCCGACGATGGAGTGGGGCCCCGGATTGCGCCGACGAGACGTTGCGCGTAGCGCTCGGACACGTCGCGGTCGCAGGTGGCCCAGGCCCTGTAGCGCCGCAACCAGGTCGCGGTGCTGCCTTGCTCGTTTAAGGGGTGTCGGCCTTCTGGTGTGCTGCGGGGCTGGTCCGAAGTTTCAGCACCTGGTCTGCGGCATGCTCCGCGAAAACATTCCCTTGACAGCGACATTGTGTGAACCCTAAAAGCAAGGGTAACGTGGGCATTTTCACGCAACTCGTCGTTCGGGAGGGACTGAGCGATTGAGTGAGACAGGCAATGACAATTTCCTACCGCTCTGGTTCAGGCCCGTCATACTTTCTGAACCGGGCTTTGTCAGCTGCGGTACTTATATTTCGTCCGTGCGGCCGACGAGCACCTCGGCTGGCTGCCAGGCCTTATCTGCAGTCACGTTGGCTCGCATCTGGAGAAGAGCTTTCAGGCTGCCTGAAACATCGGCATCATCTATTCTGTGCTCGTCGCCGATACTGGCTCATGCCGTTGCATTAATCGGAAGCAGCCATTCTGTAATGTACCTATCAGCGGTGGACTCGCCAGTATTAAGTCCGGGTTTGCCTGGGGCCGGGTGGCTTTCAGCTCCGTAGGCCATGTTGTGCGAGATCGGGTTGCCTCCAGACCTGTAGCTCGCGTTGGCGGAGACCGGGTGCCCTTCATCACCAGGACCATGGGTTGAGTCGTCAGTGCGTCCCGGGCAGCGCGTTAATGAGGCGGCGTAATGCGGCTCGGGTTCGGGCTGACCGGAAAAGCCAGTGGGGCTGTCGCATGGGAGCGCTTCCTCCGGCCGCCGCTGAGCATCATGCGGAGTCTCACCCGCTGCAGGCCGAGAAGCGGGCTCAACCCGGAGGTAGTCACCATCGAGAGCTGCAGGGCTCGTCCCGCCGTCGTCAGTGCTTGGACCGGACGGCATGTGTGGTTTGCTGAAAAGCTGCGCCTTCAAACTTCGCAATAGGATTCCGAGCTCGCGGAAGTCAGCAGCCAGGGCTTCCCGCTCCGATGGGGGAAGATGAAACATGTTGCCCCGGCGTGAAAAGCGGTTCTTCAAGTTACAGAGTTATGCCTAAAACGAAGGGAACCGTCTGTTAGGAGTGCGCAAGGGGAAGATTGTCTTTCGTGCAAAAGTACGACGAATTCTAGTACGGGCATTTCTGAAGGATAGCCGTAGTGCACGTGCGCTACGGATAAAGGATACCACCGTATGAACCGAGCCCGCTCCAGCACAAAGCCAACTGCGGGTAATGCTTAAACGCTTATCAGTTGCGGCGCTCACCGGGAAAATGGAAATTCGGTGCCGCAGAACAAATCTGTGCAGTGGGCAGGCTCGTTGAAAAAAAGAACTCGGGCGAAAGAGCTACAACATTATGCCCGGCTTTCAGAGCATCTAGCGCAAGCCGGGACAGCCGCAAAATACATTTCGCTAAGCTGAAGTTCTAAAAACAGCTGCCACGTGCAAAACGAATTCCCGAAAGGTTTACTCGCAGCTTGCTTCTATGCCTGAGCGTCTTGCTGACAAAGGACTGTGCCAGCCTAAATACACGTTGGGGGCACTGTAGGCAATTCTTCCTACCGAGGGGGGTTCAGTCAACAGCCTCGTCAAAACATTACGTCACAGAACATTACGAGTGGAATAAGGGCTTTACTGAAGCAGTGGAAACGAAATATAAAGGGCATAGAAGATACAATCGCCAAAGCATGTCACCAAAGCACTTTAATGTCAGGAGGCTTACGGCACGACGGGACGGACGGCTGACTGCTTGCTGCCGTGCGGGCTCCTTGAAGGTGGTTGGCGGTGGTTTCTCTCTTCTGGCTGGCGGCACTTTGGCCGGCGACTCCTCCCACTAACAATCACCGCTGCGCTTATATAGCGCGCACCTAACGTTCCACGCCCCCCTCCATTGCACAGTCTTTCCGCCATGCGTTCACAGATGGCAGGAGAGGTGGAGCGCGGTAATTCGAATGCAGCGACGCGACGGCTCAGAGGGGAGAATCCCTAAAACATGTATAGCATACAGTGGCATGAAGTTGAATGACAAATGTCTTTTTTCAGTCAAAGAAAACAATTTTTTGGGTCACAGGATTTCGGCTGATGGCATCTCACCGTTGGAAAGCAAAGTAAAAGATATAGTACGTGCTCCGGCTCCTACGGACATAAAGTCATTGGAATCATTTTAGGTCTTGCAGAATACTATGCCAAGTTCATATTGAACCATGTAGAGATAGTTGAACCGCTTCGCCTCACGCTCAGGAAGGGTAAGACGTCTTGTTGGTCTGATGATGCCCAGCGCAGGTTTGATCAGTTCAAAGCGTGCCTCACTTGTTCTCCTGTCGTGAAGGTCTTTCTTCCTGACTTGCCTGTAGTAGTTACTAACGACGCATCTGATGTGGAAATTGGTGCGGTACTACAGCAGCGGTATGGTTCAAGGCTTGAACCGTAGCCTTTGCTTATAGAACTTTGTCAGAGGCTGAGAGAAAATACTCTGTGGGAGAGCCCGAAGCGTAGTCTGGGTTGTTCGCGTGTGAAAAGTGGCAAATTGTTTTGGGGGGTAGACGGCTCATGCTTAGAACTGACCATCAGGCTGTAGTTGCTTTGTTAGCCGCAGGAGATGCAGGTCGGAGGCCTTTAAGGATTTCACGGTGGTTAGCTCGTCTGCTGTACTACAATTTTGACATCGAATACTGCAAAGGATCAGAAAATCTCGTGGCTGGTGCTTTGTTGAGATTACCCATTCAGACCGGTCAGTAACCTGTTAAGAAGGAAAAAATGGTGTCGCTAGTAACATCTGTAGTCGATAAAGAAACTGTGCAGCTGGTAACGAACGCAGGTGGGACGTTGCAGAAGGTAGCAGAGTATGTGTTTGAGGGTTGGCCTGATAAGAAAAAAGTACACAGTAATTTTAACAGCTTATTTTCATGTAAGGGATTAAGTTTCTGTGGTGGACGGTTTACTCATGCGTGATGACCCTGTAGTCATTCCCTGTGTACTTGTACCTACGTTCCTCCAGTTAGCACATCAAAATCATCAAGGAATAGTACCTACGAAGCAACTTCTCCGGGAACGTTACTGGTGGCCTCAAATGGATCGTAATGTCTAAGAACATGTAAAGCATTGTCACGCCTGTCAGCTGGCAGACAAATCTGATAAGTCTCATGTAGCTCCGTTGCAGCCAGTGGAATAACCTTAAGGGCCTTGGCGAAAGTTGGGAATGGACATCGTCGGTCTGTTAGATGTGTCGTACCCCACATTTCTTGTTACACTAGTCGATTACTACTCTTTGTGACCTGAGGTTCTGGGCACAAATTCCATTTCAACTGAGGATGTCAATAAGTTGTTGGACTGGTCTTTCAGTCGGGAAGGCCTCCCTGAGTTTTTAGTGACGCATAATGGAGCCCAGTTTGTCTCCAAAGAAATGCAAGAGTATCTAAAGGAGAAAGGTATCCGCCACGTGTTCTCGTCGAAATATTACCCTCAGGCTAACGGGCAGATTGAAAGGTTTAACAGGGTTCTTGAAAAATATTTACAGGTAGCCAGACTTGAAGGCAAGGATGCTTCGAAGAGCATTACACAATTGCGCAATAATGCAGGGCAAAATGTGGAGGGGCATAACAGATTCGACATTTTGAATGCAGTTAGGAAATTACTGAATGGTGTTTCGTACGCGCTTATCAATGTTTACAAATTGGCAACTAATAACGAGAAAATTCTACAATTGAAGAGTGTATATTTTTTAGGCATAACTTTTCTGGTAACCTGTCGAACACCTGGATAACATTAGTTTGAAGTCAATTTCATATATATATAAGTTTTAGTTAACAAAAAACGTTGTAGACAAACCTTTTCACGCTTCTATCTCGACCTTCAATAAGGTATTTTTTTGTTGGAACGTCGTTTTAGTTCTTTTGATATGCGTTGGGAGTAGTTTTATTGTTTTGCCATTTTTGTTGGTTACAAGCAACTAACAATTCTACATTTTGTGTTCACCTTTACCATTTGTACGCCTGTGCTCTTTGCACAGCGCTGCTAATAAACTGCCGTTGGGGTGGTTACCCATCATCTGTCACCATCGGCCTCGTTCAGGCTGCGAGAACGTGTAGGAAAAAGGGTGATAGAGAAAAAGAAAAACAAAGAAAAATTTGGCAAATGTCGGAAAACGCCGACCAGAGAGTGCCTTGCGAGAAGAGCTGGAAACGTGCTAGGGGGTAATGCCACAGTAGGGGGTTTATTCCTAGGTTCCCCGATATCGCTATAACTTCCTCATACGAAGGAAGTGCTGCCCGATCAAAGTGTGAGCGCTGTCAGCGGCAAAGTCCAGAGGTACGTGGTGCCTCAGCCGCCGTCATAGGCTGTCACTCATAACACTGCGTTGCGCGCGGCGCTCAAGTTTTCTGCTAGGAAGTACGGTAGTCGTCAACCAAAATATTTGCCCTTTTTGTACAAATACCTCGTTTTGGAGTATAGCAAGAAATAGCTTTTTCTCACAGGAGACTGCAAAATGCACCATATTAGGTAAATGTGTACGTGAACGAAACATTAACCCAGTGTTCATAGAATCGCTTACATAGGTAATCTAGGTGAATGTAAACCGTTTTAATATACCACGATCTGTTGCCAGAAGCAGAGAGGAAGGTGTATTAATGTTTTACTTTTTGAAGTATTCTAGGCTACAGTCATTGCCTTAGTTGTATGGATTACAACACTTAGTCATAAAAACAAAAAATGCACGCAAACAAGGAAAAGGAGAGTTATGTGAACTGCGAAGCTGTACCCACTAACTGAGCAAAGTGTTTTGTTTCCGTTGTAAAACGACTTGCAGAAGCAGAGCAAAAACACGATGCTGGTTCTTTCAGAACAAAAATACGAGGAGGGAACACGGACTCCTAAAGATTGTTGTTATTGGCTATGTTGCGATTCCGGGCGATAGAGAGCACGGAGAGGAATTTTTGTTAGTTCTTTGCACTTCATTTGCTCCGGTTTCTCTGTCTATTATCGCTGTGGTACGCCTCAATAGCGAGATGTTTTCGTGGCTCTCTCTCCCGCCGTCTCTTTCGCTGGTCTGCTGAGGGCTTTTAAACATTAGCAAACAGGTGCGGGCGGGGCCTGACTATTATATTTCCACGTGCACCCAATGGTACCTATAACCACAGGATATATTTCTAAAAGTGAACGTTCGAGGTAAGTAAGCTTGAACTATCGCTTTTTATTAATTAGCTCGAGCGGGAATCACGAGAAACACATTGAGTATTGTGCCACGGCAATTATTGCACATCTTTCGAGCTCCGAGACAACTACGTCATATTTCGGAAGTAATACCTCCGAAACTCTGTTCCATACTTCAAAGGAGATGTCTTCTACGACATAATAAAACAAAAAAAACAGCTTCTGCTTGTGCCAAAGAGCCTATGTTTAACAAAGTGGAATAAATACACATCTTCAGCCACAACTCACATTCCCTTCCTAGCTATGTTTTCTGCCCATGTTTACACTAAGAAATACACGAATTACCTGCCTTGGCCAAGCCAAAAACCTACATCACACATTCCGAATACTTTAAAAGTTATTCATTTACAGTTTCCAAGAATAGAACAAATACCTACACAAAGTAAGTTCGTAATTCTCTAAGTATTTAGTGGATATCAAGTCAGGGGAATTTTACTTGTGCTGTGGCGTAGCAATATTTGCGTAGAAATGTTTCCTGTGTTAGTCAGTTTGAGCCTATTTTTAGCATGCGACTGCTGTGCAAAAATACCATAAATATAAAATTATATATTTCTTGATTTTGTAATAAACCTAAATATTACTTTGATCTCTAAAGACCGTAGTGCGGCCCATCTCCGGTGGTTTTTCTCAGCCGCCTCCACATAGCTGTAGCCTTGCTAGAGTCCTACCACCGTATTAGCTAACGTCCGCAGTCCTGCTGAAGAATGGCGGCTATCGAAAAGCAGCAGCCTTATGGCTGGAGCCTGTCCGTATAAACGTAACTACGATTGGTTGCGCTAGGGCTGCACTTCAAGTTTCGGTCATGCGCCCGGTTCGTGCTCTTCATCTTGGGCGTATTCATATTGGGCCTCGGTCACTGACTGACGGTGGTCTCCGATAAGCTGAAGTAGGCCTTCTGTGTCTTAGAAGAGCACCGTCATCTTTTAAAGGGTGGTGCCAAAATACAAAGGGACGACGAATAAGATAACGCCTTCTACAGCAAGGCGGACATGCGTTTTTAGGACATTCTAATAACACCAGCTGATCCTTCCGAACACATCGCCCCAGACCATTATAAATCAGCTCAAGAGCAAGCAAAGTCGCAAGGCTATTTACTAAGGAAACTGATTTCTGATACCGAGGCTACATTGGACCGAGACATGGCGAGTCTGAAGGACCACGTTACCTTCCATGAAAGCGTTAGTGTATTATGTACCAAGCTGCACAAAACCGACCTTGACATCGAGCCTCACTTGATGGGCGTGTCTGCCCATCAAGTGTCTGCCCGAGCAAAGGAAAAAGCATCAACGAGATGAAAACCGCAGCCCCTGTTCCTTCGGGCGCATCGACCGAAGGAACTTCGCCGCACCGCCCCAGACACAGCTTCACGTTACCACACATAGACTTACCGACATTGTATGGATGTCTACACAACTCAACGCCACTCTAGGCGCAATCTGAGTGCATGGTTCAGAACAACCCGACGCTTCCCCACAGCCACAAATTCAAGTACTTGAGGTTATCACTCCTCGGAAGTGCAGCCACCCGTCTGGTGTCTCCGCCAGGTTCGGTAGGCAACACTGTGTTCGGCTGACCACTCAACCATGACGACCGCCGCAGATCACGGTCAGTCGCCTTCACCACCAGCAGGCTGCAGGTGGTCACTCTGCTTGAGGGTACCGCGATCCTCCCCTGTTCACCAATGCGGGGCAAATTTGGACAATGGTTCCCGGCTTGTTCTGGCATGTAGGCTCTCACGAACCGGCCTTATCTCAAGAAAAAAAGATCGAATTTGTGTAGCGCTGCAACGACACTAACATTCGGGATGAAGTCAATGTGCAGGTTGTATGACTCGCTGAAATTTCTGGCACCTTTCACTACCAGAGCCAAAATATTTCCAACGAATATGTGGATTGTAAACAAACTGAGACAAAACCGTACCAAGAGAAACTTTGCCAGGTTGGCAGAATTGGTGAAACAAGCTTTTTATTGACAGCAATCGTAGTTCTGTAGGTTTACCGGAACAGTCTACCTCGAGTAATCGGAATCAGAAGTGGCGTTCGTCGCATATTCTCACATGCCATCAACAACGGTTATGGAGGAAAAAAAGTACTTCTGCACTTTCGAGCACAAAGAACAATCCTTCTCAACTCTCCTGCTCCGCAAGTTTCGGATCGCTCCTGCCCAGGAGGTAAGCCTGGTAAGTATGGAGCTGATTGCTTGTCTCCTATAAGCACAAGTTCATGCTTAAATAATGAAGTGCTCGCATGCCGCTTTCAGGTGTTACAGTTATGGACTGACTCCATGATGGCGCCATCGTCGATAAGGGTTGGTTCGGGGAATGACAATGTTAGCGCCTCTGAACCCTCCCCACGAGCCATCTCCCCTTACACTGCTCGCACTGCGAAGGTTCTACCAGCCTCATGGGGGTGGAGTCATCGCCGTCCAAGCGGCGGCGCTAAGTGCGCGGGTCGGCCGTGCATTGTCACTAAGGGGGTTGCCGCTCCCGTTTCAACGCGTTCACAGTCGATTACTATACATACATACATACATACATACATACATACATACATACATACATACATACATACATACATACATACATACATACATACATACATACTATATATACAGAGTAGTATGTTACATGGGGATGGTGCACGCGACACGGCACTCCTTCCTTAAAGTGGATGAAAACTTCGTTCCCACTCCCCATCGCAATTGGTTGTCCTGTTGGGGCTGTTGTGAAAAACGGAAACGAAAAATGTAAACTGGTTCCTTATTTTCCTGTATAACTACCGAAGCGCAATTGTTGCCCTTAGTTGTCCATGCATCACTAGTAGGTTATGCTGGGAATATGATCACATCAATTACTGGCAGTGCTGAAAAAGTTCTTAAAGAGGCGCACACAATATTACAGCACTTTTATCACGATAGAAAAACTGCTTTTTAAAAATGAAGCAAAAACGCGGGCCAAAAAACAAAAAGGCCACTTTGAAAAATTTTGTTTTTTGCAAAGAAGATAATAAAATTGCATAGAGCATAAAAATGTTCCTTGCACGTGTTAAAGAACTAAACATGCAATTCCGACAGAAATTATTTCCCAAACCTGCAACACCCTGCGCATACTCAATGGTTAACGTGAGTACGCCAGAAGGAACACACTATTTATACTCAATCCTTGGTTTCTGCATAAAGAACCCAATTTTCCAAAAGAGTGCTACAAAACGCTGAAAAGTAATTTGCCGAAACGTTTTTTGCAGCTTAGGTAGGTAAGAATAATATAAAACGTGGTACTTATACCTGTCAATCATGAAGTTCCCATTAAATACCGGGATTTTGCAGCGTTAATTGTGCAGAGATACTAGTGTCACGTCCGTTGTTTTCCAAGCTAGAACAAAAAAAAGTGCCTTCGTGTAATACACGGCACCTTAACACCGGTGAACAGGGCTGACTCACAGTTCATATTACTTGCAATGAGTCAGCCAGATGTGCCGGCGATTTAGTTTGCTGCGCAAAACAAGTGGAACATGATTTTGCGCTGCATGGATACCTCCAAGAACCTTTTATATATCTTATAAGTGTTAAAAGTTGAACATCAAATTGCGCTAGTACGGCTCAGGGTGTTCTAGTTAGAAAAAAAGAGCATTTACTCGAACATAGTTTTTAATTACTGAATTAAAGAACACATATTTGTCATCAGCATCGTCATCACCAACAGCCAGTTTACGTTCACTGCCGGACGAAGGCTACCACACTCACTTCTGCTTGCTTCTGTCCTGCGCTGCAATATTTTATTCGCTGCCTTTAAATTTTCTCTGTTCGTCTCTACATCGCGCTATTTGCCTTTTACGTTTTATAGTGTCTTCTCTCAGTGTCCATTGTATTGCCATCGTAATCCACCTGTTGTCTGTTCATCATACTACAATGCCATCCTTAGTTCATTTCCTTTTCGCTATTGAAACTATTGCCTTCTCGACTTTTCTGTCTAATTCAGGTAGAATGATCTGTGTCCTTAAACGGCATAACACCATTGCCTCCGTGGCGCGTTTGGCTTATCGGAGTTAGCTTACTAGCTGTTTAGTAAGGCGCCACGTTTCCACTCCGTATGCCTTCACCTGCAGGATGAACTGATTGAATACTTTTTTGAGGGGGATAGAGGTCTTTTACGTTTTGTTCCCAGTGCCTGCCGAGTGCACCCAAAAGCAGTCTTTTATAGCAGCGGATTTTTTTTCTCGTGATTGGTGACTGCACTAACCATCTGGCCAAGAGAGTGCATTATTCCACTGGTTGACGTGTTTCCTAGCTAGGCTGACAAAGACGAGTACGGCATGTTCATTTATTATAATTTATATCTATGAATATTTATCTTAAGGCCTACAGCAACACCCTCTGTGTGTAGTTCTCACTCACTTTTGAACTTGTTTCGCAGGTTCACTGAGCAAGCTTATGCCGTCCCAAACCCGGAAATAGCTCGAGTGTTTCCCGTTTATACGTGAACCCAAGTTTCCCCAGTCGAGCATCGTAACTGAACTCCCTAGACAGGGTTCGAAAAATTTGATAAGATGGTATGTGCGAACTCCAGATGGGACTATATGGACTTCATGCGCGCCTCTTTCTTCAGACGCACGTACGTGTCTAGCTCCTTGCCCTTCGTAACTAGAAAGAGACGCCCATAGCAATGTCTTTTTTTATTAGACAGAATCTTCATCTGCCCCGGAGAAGGAATGGGAAAAAGTCAAACGGTACAGCAGCAACGACTTTCAACACAATAACCCATGCCGAAGCAAATCCTACATATACTCTAGCTGATACCGATATTTCCAGAATTTTCTACGTCTTCGTGCTTGCCGCGTGCACCGCAGAATATTTGTAATAACAAGTGTCAGGAACACGCAGCGTTATAGCGAATATTTGAGGTTGTCGGGAAAGGGACAAAACAGGAAGGCGAAGAAAACCCTTTGGGATGCTGCGAGCACATGCATAGGGGACTTCTCGTATTACTGTTCCCGAAAAACTTATATACACTGTAGTGATTTCAGTCTTCTGGGAACCTTTATTATGTCTGTCCTGGCCACGTGGAAACTTGTCTAGTTAGAGAGAGGTAACACGAAGAAAACGCCCCCCCCCCATACAAAGTCTTTGTAATCAGCGGGGCGATAACGAAGCACGAATGCGGTGCAAAACATTTTGGAAGCCTGGCTTACTGCGGTAGGAAAACCTAAACACTCTGTAGCTCATTTCAATGTCTGGAGATCTTCCCAACGGTCCTTCCTTGCGGCGGGCAACAATATCACAAACGCTATGTTGGGTAACCCAGTGCTGGGCAAGATATAGGTCAGACTATCTTTCGTATCCATCCGATCCCGGAATTTATCCTTTTTTATCTTCAGTCTTCCCTTTCTTCGAGACTTTACTTTTCTTCAGACTTTCTACCTGGGTTCTACCCCACGACAACGTAATGTGACAAGCCACCGCCATGTTTTACCGCATTGTTCAAAGTGCACACTGATTCCTGAAATACCCACTTCATCAAGTTCTTGGGTTTGCGCTTACAACCTGGTTTGAATATTCACGTTATGTGCTGTGTGAAATATCATGGCAACACTTACTCCTCCCGTTTCGTTGATTACCGAATACGTTTGATAGCTTGATTCATCTCAGTGTCCTCATGCTGCCAGTGGTATCCCTCGGTGATCTCTCTCTAGGAGACGATATTTTTCAGTGGGCATTTGTTTTGGGCCAGATATTCTACCATTCTGTTTCTTCTGGCCCTATCCTTGGGGCAGGTAGCTGCTCCCCTTTGTTGTGTTTGTCACAGCTAAGAGCACATATTGGGAACAGCGAGCAGCTTCTTTCGATATCCCGCATGATTTGTTTTGTTGTATTGGTGGGTACTCTGCGTTACCTCAAGCCGCGTGCAGTCACCTTAAGGCCCCACATGTCACAAACATGGTCAGACTGGTCTCTTTCAGACTACTCTGTAATGTTTGGTGTAGTTGTCTCTACCTTTGTAGGTTGTCCGCCTGTATTGTTCAATGCAGTTGTCTCAACCTTAGTACGTAGTCCGCCAGCATCAAGATTCACATGTCCTCGCTTGTAAATGTCCTTCTGCATACAGTCTGCACCATAAATTATGTTCACAGGAAAGGCCGCATGCACGTTTGGCGCGTTTGAGTCACCTTTGACGCCTTCCGAAGCCGGGTTGTCCTCGTCATCCATGATATCGTCTTGAGGGTGTAATGAAATCGACCAATGTAGCTGGAAGACGTTATTACTTCATCTTTCATGGGGAAGAGAAGTTCACTATGTAGAAGAATGTCCAGGGAGGTAATGAAGGGGGCCGTCGTCAAAAAAAAGAGCAGGCATATTTAAATTATATACACAGACCGGTACTGTGAGCATCCATCTCGATGTTGTTTTGTTGCTGCGCCTTTAGATATGGCACATACCAAATCAGGGGATCAGCCAGTAAACAGAGAGTGGTTAAGATAAGTGGAATTCTTTACTAATTACTAGACGCTTAAAATAATAATTTAGACCAGCTGGAAAGAGTTTTGGTTTGATAAACGACAGAAAAAATCTGAAAAATTAGTGCAAGAGTGACCAATCGCAATCATAAAACTAGTCCATTGGAATTTTTAATGAAGCAAGCGCAGGAGGGCAGGGCATACATCCCAGCGGCAGGAACCCATTTCGGAATCCCCGAATGCTAGCAGAGCCGGCACTGCTAGGGACATCCCCAAACTGTAAAGCGGCCCCACCAGGAACTGACGTCTGAGACGTAAAAAATTTCTACATGTCAAAATGTAGTATTCTACAGATTCGTGTTCGTTACAATAGCTGCATAGAGCTGTTGGCGTCCGACGAGACCTGTGTAAGTACCTATTTAACTGGGGTACTCGTCAACGTAGGACTGTAATATTCACCTCTAAGTTACGCCAAGGGTACTAATCTGGTTTCACGGGAATTTCAGATGATTAAAATCTCCTAATGTCAATATAACTGGTTCTTGCTGTTGTTGGAGTTTTGACATCCTACGGTACCTAGCAGCGGTTATTAAAGTTGTCGGTTAAACGACGTCTACAAGAGGCCCAGAAAGTGTGATCCTTGCTAAACAGCGGGCGCTCTAGATGTGTGGCATCACCGCATGACCAGGAATCCAAAGAAGTTAAATATCAGAGGGATGAGGTGGATAGAGGAACCAAAACGTCCACAAAAGTGTATTTTCTTTAGGGGAAGAAAGGGCTAAACATACAGAAAAAGAATCTGAAATGATGATTGGAGACGTAATTGATGCATAGAGCTTTCGTAGTGCCAGGACAATTGGCAGGAATTCCGCGATGTATATGAAGATAAAATCAACCAGACGAACCGAAAAGAACCAGTTAAGGGAAATGGAAAATATACCTATACCGAATTTTTCTTCTTGTGGAGAGGCATCTGTATATATTATAGCACCTGGCAGCATGGAGGCCAAATAATCTTGGAGGATACGATTCAGCAGTCGGGCTCATAACATCGGTCTGGTTTAGCATTATTGGGGAAAATGTTCCTGAAATGGATAGAAAGACGAGAACTCCTGATAAGATATGGAATAACCTAAATTATTGCTACGCCCAACGAAGAAAGAAAGGTCTGTACCAAAGTGCTTTCCGGACAAAGGATCTCGTCCATTGTTGCGCCAAAAACGGAACTGGTTCAGCAGTGAAGATAAACTGCACCCTCTTCACCCCAGGGTTATATTCTTTCAGAAAAGTTTCCACGGCAAGTATCCGAAACATATTTGCTAGAGAACTAACGCGCGCTTCCTTGTAAAGTACGGTGTTAGCTGTATTCTTTGGTAACCCTAAGCAGCAGCGAAAAGCCTGGTGCTCCAGAAGAACCAGGCGATGTGGCTTATACGGCACGGAACCAGCGAATAGCACACCGTAAAACTCTAAAATTGGGCGAACGCACATTCTGTATATCATAAGGAGTGTCTGTGTGCGCATACCCTTCTTTGCATGGGTGAAGCGCCTCAACATACCAGCAGCACGTGCACCTTTGGCATGTATGAGGGCTATATGTGAGTGCAGTCAAGCTTACTGGTGTAAATTATCGTAAGATACTTTCAGGAAGGAACCTGATGAATTATGCACTGCCGGTAGCTGAGAGCAATGTTAACGGTGGTGGAGATAAGAAAAACTAATAAGGAACATTTGTTGACATTCATAGAAACACAAATACTGTGCAACCAGGAAGAAATATTGCATAAAGTGCTTCAATGTCAGATGCTGATTCAAAAAACGCAATATCGTCCGCATAGACATATGTGGAGACACCAGAAACACCGGAATAGCATTACAATGATAATAAAAAGAAAAGGCGAAAGGACCGCCCCTTGTGGTACACCACTAGACTGTGGCCGCTGTAAGGAAGTAATAATAAATTTTACTCAACTGAACTGCCTGCATCAGAAATTCACAAATCCACGCTATAATGTACCTTGGGAAGTTGAAGACTTGTAATTGGGAAAACAAACGCTATCAAACAAACGCTATCAAACGAGTTGGCTACATCTAAGATCACTAGCGCTCCAAACTGGTTTGTGAGACGAGATCGTTTAATCCGTCTTTCAAGGTTCATATTCGCTCTCCGAATCGAATACCCAGAACTGAAAGCAATTTGTCTCGGGCTAAAGATTCTATCCCTGGACACGAATTGCATTGTGCGCTGCTGTAATACCCGCTCGAATAATTAAACCCCGTTCAATGTTCGATGTCAGTGCGATAGGCCGGGCATTTTCAATCAAGAGGCCTTGACCAGCACTCTTAAGTAGAGGAAGTATTGGCGAGACGCCAGACATCGGGAATTCATGCATGTATATTATAATCATTGAACATGTTAAGTAAATGATTGGGAGACTCATCAAGTAATAGCTTCACCACTTTAGTTGTGACGCCATCTGTGCGATAACATACAGCAGTCAATTTAGACAAGCCGTCAGCGAGCTCTGAGAGCGTTACCTCTATTTAGTCGCCCACCACGTCTGGCGGAGTAAGAACATCGTTAAAACAGATAAAAGACGACCTTGAAGCCCATCAGCAATCGACTCTAGGGACTTTGAGAGTTAACTTGGGGATATCACCACAGATTTTGTATTAAGTGGATATTGTACTGCTTTCCACGATAGAAGAAACCGAAAAAGCCCACGCCTATTCTTAGGCTTGGAGAGACACAGAGATCAATCTGTGTCATAAGTCTTGAAAGGGTGGGAAACAGCGCGTTTGAGTACCACTGAAAATATCTGTAGTTGCACCAGTTAAGCGGTTGTGGGTTCTGGCAAAGTTTCTTCCGTGCCGCCTTTCTACGTCCAAAGTTGAGCGAACATTCGTCATACAACCGAGGACTCGACGATACTGACTTGTTCGACATGACTTAAAAATATGACGACTGAGCTGCAGTCGAAAGGGTGGAACAAAGACCTGTCGCACATTAGTCTTCGGTTTGTGCGACCAGAGAGGACAGCGAATCCTTCAGATATATTTGTAATTTTTTATAGTAATGTAAGATCGGCTCTAGCGAATAATTAAACAGATGGGACACCCGATGTCGAGAACTATTTCGATGTGGTCCCTACTGGACCCGCCGTGAACGGTCGACCAAGAAGACACTAAAACACCTTGGGAAGGTATAGTTATATCCAAGACAGATTCCAAATTTTTTTTAAGGTTGGTGGTAGAATCCGAATTTATTCATGTTAAGTTGTCAGTAATCCAATCCAACAAGCGATTACCGCAGGAATCCGTCAGGAAACTCCATGTAACGGGGTGAGAATAAGTCTCCCGGAAAGCTATTGGGAAGTACATCCGAAGCAATAGCCAAATAAAGTGATTCGGAATCAACGACACCACTAGGAAACTAAACTTTGGCTATCAGAAGGGTAGGCAACGAGGTAGCTTTATTTCCACCAGCGCTAAGATTTCACAGTGTGGACATTGAAGTTGGAAGGACACTTTCGCGTTGTGCGTAAACTTTGGTGATATCAAACTAGGCAGACGGCCACCTCGGGTTGGTCTGTCTAGTTTAAAGGTGCGGTAATTATAAAGACCAATTCTTGGTTTTTACTCATTCAGGTTTTCTGTAGCAACATTACGTCTGGGGTACGATTGGAAGCACAAACAAGTACATCCGCTGAGCCACCTCAAACGGAGCGGCCATTTTACTGAATAACTTTTAGTACCCCTATTATTGAGAGAGACCCGCTGCAGCAACTGCAGCCTCTAATATCTGATCCTTGGGCTTTCAAACAAATTTACCTGTCTTTCGGTTTTGCTTTTGGCTGCCCTTCCAGGGTTTCAGTGCTAGGTGGTCCTTAACGTTTACTAGACTGATGAGCAGATTCCATAGGCCAAGCCTGAATTTCCATGTCCTTATCTGAAGAGGGCGAAATAGGTGGCAAATACTCTGTGTCGACCATAGGACCACGAACAGACGAAGTACCAGCCTCAGTGCAAATAAGACATTCCGACCCACGCACAGAAGAAGTGAGGGTAGGCGGGAGTTTAGCGGAATCCGAAGCAAGAATTGCTGCTGAGAGCAGCGGCCTGTCAGGGACGGTGGGAACTTCCGGAATCACTTGGGAAGAAAAGGTACACAAAAGCGGAGGGGGCTGCAAATGTGGCGCCAGCTGAGTCACCACTGCGCGAGACACGCACTCGATTACGCCGCAAGATAACTGGGTGATTACTGAAGAGACACCCTTCTCAACAGCTGCTGCACCAACGCAATCAAAAGCGGGGTCAGCGAGGCAAGGCTGTTGGAGCTAGGAAAACAGCTTTTTGCACCGCTACAACACTGGTACACAGTAAGGCTGGATCAGCAAGTGATGGAGCGTGTTTACCCGTAACTCCAGCGTAATCATGTGTCCTTTCTTTGACAATGGCTACCGCATCCCAGCGCGAGCAGCGACTCTTACCCATAGCCTCAACAACATCGACTTATTGAGCTCTAGCAGGGCAATTTTAACGGTCAGCTGGGAGTACCGGTCTACATAAACAACATTTGGCATCTTGGGGACTGCATAGGTCGACAGAATGACTCTCACCGCATGCACGCTACCAGGGAGACAATTTGCATGCCTTGTATTTGTGGTCAAATAGCCAACAGCTGTGGCACTGAAGGGACCGGGAGAAGAGAGGTTCCACAGGGTAATTCAGTGGCATTAATTTAATCTCAGATTCACATCTGATCCCCACAAATGTAGCGACGACAGATTCTGTTGGCACCCTGTTTTTTTCTGCAATACGGCTGCAACGGTAAACTGAGGTGACTGCTGCTTACGAAAACTGCGCAAGTACCTCCGGATCTGTCTTCTGAACATCAACACCTGGACGACGCCCTTCACGCAATTAAGGGGATGGAGATAAATGACTGACCTAAAGAGAGGCGAACATTGACCATTTAAAGAGGTCAGCGACAAAGGTTTCGTCTGAAGATCGGCAAAAGACGCCACCATTGCCAAACGGGCGAACCTCCGTGATGTGCTAGAAATTCTCTGTACCCCGCACGGGGCACCTTGAGTAATCTTGGTGACGGTACTGGCGATACCGCGGACCCCGAGCCCCCAACATAAACTGTAACCTACCGTGGTGATTTGTTTAAAGGTGAAGGGTAGAAGCCTCAAACGGTGGCCGTCGGAGCCCAGGTCAAGCTCCGGCGGATGGGCTCCCTGTCTGTTTACCAGGCAGGGAGCTCCGGGACCTCTCAGGCTATCAGGGTAAGGTTTGAGAAGAAAGTACCCCAGTCTCCCTATACTATGCCCTATGCCCTATGGTATAGGTATAGTATGGTATAGTATGGTATGGTATAGGGCATAGTATGGTAATACTATGCCCTATGGTAATTACAACCCCCCCCCCCCCCAAACGTGATCGGTCCCTGAAAAGGGGCCGCACCGAAGTATCTTTTCCTTCATTGCCATCTTTGACATTTCCTGAACCAGATCATTACTCTCGATTTCTTGTCATGGAGTCGCTCAATCCAACCCACCCTCTTGCATCTCAGTCAGTCTTCTTGATCGCAAAATATCTTGAAGCCATAATAGGAAAATCATATAAGTGCAAAAAACAAAGGTCTGGTGAACTACTAATCGAGGTAAATAACAAGCAGCAGTCCACGAAGCTTTTTGCTCAGACTAGACTGGCTGATCTAGACATCAGGGTCACACCCCATCGGAGCCTCAACAGCTCGCAAGGTGTGATATCCGACACGGATCTCTTGAACGAAACGGATGCGGATCTCCTTGCCGGCTTGAAGGATCAGGGCGTCACTGCCGTGAGACGCATCACTATCCGCAGAGACGACAAGGAGATTACCACCAAACACATTATCTTGACTTTCGACCTCGCAGTTCTTCCACAATACATAAATGCAGGTTTTATCCGTTGCTCCATCCGTCCCTACATCCCGAAACCGCGGCGCTGTTTTAAGTGCCAGCGGTTCGGGCACGGTACAAACTCTTGCCGTGGCCGAACGACGTGTGTAAAATGTGCGTCGCATGACCATCCGAGCGACAACTGTCCATCTGACACCCTCTCTTGTGTAAACTGCGGGGGGGGGGCGCATGCAGCCTACTCCCGCAAGTGCGAAAAATTCCAAATTGAAAAAAAGATACTGAACATCAAGGTAACTGAGAACATCACCTTCCCAGAGGCGCGAAAGAGGTTCGCCTCTTTCCCCCTGGGAAGGTACGCCGACGCAGTTCGCCGGGGGGCGGAGCGGCGTCTGGTTTCCACAGGCACCCAGTTCAGCGAGTCTGACCTGGTCCCTCCCCGCCCCCCCCTTGGGATGCCTCAGGCAGCCCAACCCGCCACCACGCCGCTTGCTGAGGCAGCAGCGGTTGTGGTGCCAACATCTTCCGTCCGGACCGGTGCCGCTCCCGCCTCTGTGTCCCCGTCCTCCAATGCGTTGGAGGGTACCCAGGTGATGGACAACATGGGCCCCGCACCGGTTCCCACCGCCACCGCACCGCCTGTGCCACCTCTGGCGCCCCGGAGGCCCTCAGTGGTGGCGGCTCAAACGAAGGGCTCCCGAGGGGGGGCCAAGTCCGGGGGGCCCGGTCCGTCGGGCACCCCTCGGACATCCGACGGCGAGATGGATGTCGGGCCGTTCCTGCCTGTAACGCAGCGCAAGGAACGCGTCCCGACGCCAAAGCCTCCCGACAAGCCAAAAAAGGCGAGAGTCACAGCCCCGAAAGACGACACATAAACAAACACACACACTCCAGTAGCTCGCACACTAAATAATGGGAAGAGAAAACATAATTCAATGGAACTGCAGAGGCCTTCTTAAAAATCTTGACGATGTATACGAAATACTGCATGCTAATCAGCCAAGTGTATAGTGTGTTCAGGAAACACATTTGAATTCCAAGCACACAAATTTCTTGAATAGTTACCTGGTATACAGGAAAGACAGGGATGGCTGCACACACTCTTCTGGCGGTGTGGCCATAATTGCCCGCAAATCCTTAGCCTGCAACCCTGTCACTCTGAACACTGTCCTCGAGGCTGTAGTAATTCGAACAATATTATTTAATAGGTTGATAACGGTATACTCCATATACATTCCTCCTGATGTTACACTTTCGAGCTCTGACTTCGAGGCGTTGGTTGACCAGCTGCCCGAACCATACATCTTAACAGGCGATGTTAATGCTCACAATTCGCTATGGGGCTCTACTCGTACGGATGCCCGGTGTCGCCTGATAGAGACGTTTCTTACATCCCCTGGAGCATGCCTTTTCAACAATAAACAGCCTACATACTATAACATAGTTCACAAGACATACTCACATCTTGACCTGGCTGTTGGCTCGGCAGTTCTCTTTCCATGTCTTGAGTGGGGAGTGGGCACTGACCCATATGGCAGTGACCACTTCCCCACTTCACTAACGTATATAGGTAAAGGCCCAAGCAGTTCATCTTCCCATAATAGGTTCAATGAAGCACGAGCTAACTGGAACACATTTACAGAGACATCGAAACTACACCACACATCCATAGGACACCTACACGTTGAAAAAGCCTCCCAACTCCTCACGGCGCACATCCTCGAAGCCGCCGAAAAGTCCATTCCCCACGCCTCTTGTGCCCCGCGCAACCAGAGGAGGCCGTGGTGGCATGAGGACTGCAGGCGGGCGCGAGAGGCCCAGAACAAGGCGTGGGGTATCCTTCGTCGGTACCCCACGTCGGGTAACCTTATTTTGTTCAAACGGGCCAAGGCGTTGTGAAAACGTGTGCGCCGTGAGGCAAAACGAGAGAGTTGGCACACCTTCTTGACATCCATAAACTCGTACACAGACACACACAAACTCTGGACACGTATACGCAAGCTGAAAGGACAACAGACACACAGCCTGCCCCTGGTTAGCACAACAGGGGACACACCGGAAGACCAGGCTAACACACTTGCACAACACTTCGAACACGTGTCTAGTTCAGCACACTACACAAACACTTTCATGAAACACAAAACATCTGGAGAAAAAAAAGCCCTTACACGACAAAGACAAATCAAAAACTTCTTACAACTCTGAATTCGCTCTCTATGAGTTGAGGGCTGCCCTGAGCACGTGCAAACCTTCAGCTCCAGGTGCAGATAAGATTACATACACCATGATACAGCACCTACCCCCAGACACTCTTGAAACACTCTTGCACCTGTACAATAAAATATGGCTTTCGGGGCACATTCCATGCTCTTGGAGGGAGGCCATAGTAGTGGCTGTCCTAAAGGAAGGGAAGGACCATTCCTCTCCTGCCAGTTATCGCCCCATTTCCCTGACAAGCTGCCTGTGTAAGCTCTTCGAGAAGATGATAAACAGGAGACTTGTGTACTTCTTAGAGTACAAACGCCTTCTCGAGAGCTGCCAGGCGGGCTTCAGGGCGGGGCGATCTACCAACGATCAACTCGTTGCATTAGAGTCTTATATCAAAGATGCTTTCCTCCACAAGCAGTACTGTATGACAGTCTTCGTTGATCTTGAAAAGGCGTACGATACTGCTTGGCGGTACGGCATCCTTAGCGACTTGAAGTCCTTTGGCATGTCGGGTAACATGATGAACACGCTTGCCAGTGAAAGAACGTTTCGCGTGCGAGTTGGAACTGCACTTTCTAGGGTTCATGTGCAGGAAGACGGCGTGCCGCAAGGTGGAGTTTTGAGTTGCACTTTGTTTATTGTAAAAATGAATTCTCTTCGGAAGGCGCTACCACCATCGATTTCCTGCTCCATTTATGTAGACGACGTTCAATTATCCTTTAGGTCTTGTAACCTGTCTGTCTGCGAGCGCCAAGTCCAGCTTGGTGTTAGCAAGCTAGCTGGTTGGGCAGACAGCAACGGTTTTAAATTTAATCCAGGGAAGTGCACTTGTGTCTTGTTTTCCAAGAGGCGTGGCATCCGGCCGGATCCAGACATTCATCTCAATGGTGTCTCGATTCCTGTTAAGAAAGAACACAAGTTTTTAGGTATATTCTTTGACGAAAAGCTCACATTTATCCCACAGATAAAACAACTAAAACATAAATGCTTAAAAACAATGACTATCTTGAAGGTTCTGTCGCACATTTCTTTTGGTGCTGACATACAACTTCTTTTACGTGTTTTTACGAGCTTGATAGGCTCACGACTGGACTATGGTAGCGTTGTCCATGGGTCAGCCACTAAAACATCCCTCAGAATGCTGGACCCTGTGTTTCATCTAGGGCTCCGCTTGTCATGTGGTGCCTTTCGGACTAGTCCAGTCGAACGTCTGTATGTAGAGTGCAACAAATGGAGCCTAGAACGCCAGCGAGCCTACACAGACCTGCTTTATGCTTTTAAAATCTCATCAATGCCTCACCATCCTTTTACATCAGTTTTTTAGGATACATCTATATCTCAACTTCTTACTAATTGTCCATCAGTCTCTGCTCCCTTCGCTTTCAGAGTAAGAGAAGAAGCGTCGCAACTTGATGTCATGTTCTCAGACACCATCAAAACCTCCGCTACTGAACTTCTAGTACCGTGGCAGCTTCGCCCGATATCATGTGATGTATCTTTTATAAGTGTCGAGAAAAACAGAGTGCCTAGAAGCGCGATCGTGCAACATTTCTTGTCCTTGCAGCACAAATATAAGTGTGCAGAATTTTACACGGATGCTTCAAAAACTGCCACAACTGTTTCCTGTGCTCCGCATGGTGGCACCTTTAATGTCTGTAGAACTATGAATAGAAATACAAGTATCTTTACGGCAGAGGCCTATGGCATACTTCTTGTAGTTCAACATATTGTTCTAAGTCGAATTCCGAAATCTGTAATTTATACTGATTCTTTAAATGTTGTGCGTACATTATCCTCACAGAAGTCTAAAAACCATGTGGTCAATGCTCTCATTAGTACTCTTATGTCTCTGCATGCGTTAAACCTTGAGGTGACCGTGTGCTGGGTGCAGGGCACTCTGGAATTCCAGGTAATGAGACCGCAGACCGAATGGCTGCCGCTGCTGCCCTTACAACTACCATTGACATAACAACAATACCCTACACCGACCTCAAATCACACATCACAAAACACCTTCGCACAACATGGCAAGCGCACTGGAATCAACAGACTGACAACAAACTACACATTATAAAGCCACTCTTGGGTGCATACACCACTGATACTCACAACAGACACGACGAAGTTACCCTGGCTCGATTACGGATAGGCCACACGCATGCAACACATTCCCACCTGCTCACGGGATCTCCAAGACTCATGTGTAGCAGGTGCGGGGCGGGCCTATCCGTAGTCCACATACTAATAACATGCAAGGCACTTCACACAACACGACACAAACACTTCAGAGAACTCTACAGACAACATATCCCACTACATCCATCGCTGTTTCTAGGTGACGATGCCAGTGTTTCTATGAAACGTGTGTTTGATTATTTGTCCGATGTTACGTTTTTAAACCTTATCTCATATCATGCATAATCATATCTGGCCCTATACACCAGCCATCCCCATTACGTTTAATTGATTTTACTATGTCCCATTTACATGTTTTTATACCTAGCTTTTTGTGGTAATCACTTCGCTTCATTATATAACTTCTTTTCTGGCGCTCTTTGAACTCGTTGGCCTTGCGCCATGAAACACCAACCATCATCATCATAGAAATTCTCTATAGCCACTCGAAGTGCCGCCTGTACAGCCCGCGGGTTCTTCAGCCAGATGAATCCGTCAGTCACTGAAACCAGGACCACCGGGATGCTATCCACCCCTCCGCGCTTTAGAGCTTCCATTTGGACGTCCTGTGGACAAATAGAGGCCGCCTAGGGGGAACTGCCCCGGCCAGGGGACTCAAAAGACATCCACACGCAAAAACCAGCAATTCGGAAGGAAATAAAAACCAAAAGAATGACGGGAAACAACCGCTAATCCGCCTGAAGGTTGGCCAATCACCTGAACCAGGAAAGCGAAAAACCAAGCATCTTAGAAGGAAGTGACCACGCTTACAGGATGTGGCGCGCGACCTGCAGGATGCCTCACCTTGCGTCTTCTTCTACGTATGTTTCATTGAGCTTGGAGCATGCTTCATCCTTGTCTTTTGTTTAGGAGAAAAAAAACGGAAAAGAAGAAATACGCCGCATACATACCCAGTCGTTGTAATCGGGGAATTAAGGCGAGGATCGTATACGGTGAAAAACTTCTCAAACGCTGTCAATACACACGTAAGGTGACTTACTTTTCGGTAAAGCTGTGCCTTACATTGTGGGGATCCTAATTGGGGCTATTCCCAATTACGCGAGCACGTAGCCCGCGATCCCCTCTCCCCGAGGGGCGAGGATAGCCCCTCGCGCCCTCTCCCTGCAAGGGGGTACGGGCTGACCAATGCGCGCCGGTCCGTGGGCCACGTGGGGCGTGACGTAGTGGCCCCGCCGAGGGGCTCGCGGCGGCGGGTGCGCGCTTCGGTCGGACCCGGGAGAGATTGGCTGGGTGCCGACTCCGACAGGTACTTCGTGCTTGCACGCTGCTCGCCTCGCTTCGGCCTGAGCGACCGCCGTTCTCTCACTTCTGTGAGGTCGGCGAACGTACCGGGAGTTGGATTTCTCAGTCAGTCTGGTGGTCGGTTCCGGTCATTGCCGGGCCCATCACCCGCAGCGTTTCGGTGGCTTACGCCACTGGAACAACAGCTGCCGAGTACCCCCCCTGCGCGTCGGGCTCTGTGGCTTGAAGCGTACGGTCGGCGGGTACCCCCCTCTCTGCCCCCGGGCTAGGAGTGTAATACCAGGGCTGGTTGCTGTACCGTGGATTACCCGGAATAAAACCACGTTCTGAGGAGCTACTTCGTCTCCACGGAGTGACTGCACACGCGTGGCGAGGGCCGCCGCGGCCGTCTACGGCTTGGCTCGCTCGAACCCATGGTGGGCACCTTGGCAGGCTGCACTGCATTACAGAGGTGAGGCCCACATATCTGGCGCCACAACGTGGGGCAGCCTTTGTTCTTACAATCGTTGCCTCCCTTTAGCGAGCTTGCAGAGCTTCGCTCATGCAATAGGCCGCTCGCGCCATGGACGCTAGCCTTGAGGAGACGCTTACGCGGGCGTCGCTAGCGAACATCGCATCCTTCCGCGCTTCACCGAGCGTGGACGCCGACCAAAGCGATGTACGAGTTTCGGGAATTCCCGAGTTCGCCGTTCCTCCGTCGGCTGAGGCCACATGTGTTGGGTCGACGCCGCTCCTAGCCGGGAGAGCTATCTGGGCCCCGGCCCCTCCGGCCTCCGCCGGTATTGTAGAGCGAGGTGAGAGGCCGCACTCAGCTTATGCGGGGAGTGTGCCGAGTAGTACGCCGCGTCTGGTTCAGCCAGGACTCCGGCGAGTGTGCTCACTAGATAATAGTCGGTACGGTTTGTGCGATAGTGATGTGTACGCATGGCAATCCGGGTGTGCTCCCGTAGCCCTGGATGGTAGCGCGCGCGCTGGCGAACGCATAGGCGTATTGAACGCATTCGGGTGTGCTTCCGAAGCCCCGCTTGCTAGTGATGTTGATACATGTGCACGGCAATCCGGGTGTGCTCCCGTAGCCCTGGATGGAGGCGCGCGCGCTGGCGAACGCATAGGCGTATTGAATGCATTCGGGTGTGCTTCCGAAGCCCCGCTTGCTAGTGATGTTGATATTTGTGCATGGCAATCCGGGTGTGCTCCCGTAGCCCTGGATGGAGGTGCGCGCGATGGCGAGCGCATAGGCGTATTGAACGTATTCGGGTGTGCTTCCGAAGCCCCGCTTGCTAGTGATGTTGATACATGTGCACGGCAATCCGGGTGTGCTCCCGTAGCCCTGGATAGAGGCGCGCGCGCTGGCGAACGCATAGGCGTATTGAACGCATTCGGGTGTGCTTCCGTAGCCCCGATTGCTAGTGATTTTGATATGTATGCACGGCGACCCGGGTGTGCTCCAGTAGCCCCGGAAGGTGGCGCGCGCGCTAGCGAGCGCATAGGCGTATTGAATGCATTCGGGTGTGCTTCCGTAGCCCCGGATGCTAGTGATTTTGTTATGTACGCACAGCGACTCGGGTGTGCTTCAGTAGCCCCGGAATGTGGCGCGCGCGCTAGCGAGGCTGCGACTGCGCGCGAGCGCTTAGGCGTATTGGGCGCCTCTCATGCCGGGCGAGCTGCATTGCAAGCCCCGGCCGGTACTTTCATCGACGGTCCGAGAGCCGCAAGTGCCAGGCCGCTCCCAGTTAGTACTGGGGGCCAGCCATGTATCCAGCCAGCCACAGGATTACCTGGGCTTCGGCAAACCGCCCCCGTCGCCACTCTCGGGGCGCGCGGTAGCCCCGCGCCGTTTCACACCGGCTGCGTCGCCGCTGAAAGCCTGGCTCGCACCAGAGAGGCTTTCTTGCCGCACAGGCCACCCGTTTTCGGGAGCAACGCGGCAGGAGACCCCGCTGTCATCGCTTACGCGGAGGCAGCGGAGGCTCGGGAAGCACCACCCGCCAACACCAGCGGGCTGGGCACACGAATTCTCCCTCCGGCCGCCGAGCCGCCGAACGACCCGCGAGTATTTTCTCGCCCCGACGCGGATCCCTCCGCCGCGCACGCAGTCGTTCATAACGGAGATGCTTCCCCAGATGCAACCTCGTTGCTGCAGCAAGCCACTCGCTTGATCCAGTCCCTTTCAGGTGCTCTCCAGGTTTCCCTGGGTGCACCGAAGCTGTCAAAGCCGCTGGTGAGGCTAGAAGTGCCAGTTTACCGCGGCTACGAGGATACCATCAGCGTGACCGACTTCATTGAGTCTCTCGCGCACTACCAGACAGCCATGGGGCTCAGCGACAGCGATATGCTCGCTCGTGTCGTGCCAGTCGCGCTTACGGAGCGAGCAGCGCAGTGGTACCGGCTTGCCGGTCACCGAGCCGCCACGTTCACTGAACTGAAGGCGGCAGTCCGCCGCGAATTTCTTCCGGTGGACTACCATCGGAGGATGCGGCGTGAACTGGAGCTGCGCACACAGGCTCCCGAGGAATCGCTCCTAGAGTTTGTGCGGAGTATGGAGGAGCTATATCAAATCGCCGAACCGACAGCCCCGAACGATGAACGCGTCGAGAGGGTTATCAGGCAGGCGCACCCCACTTTTGCGGCGTACCTGCGCGGCGCTCGGTTCCGCGACCTGGAGGAGCTAGCCGCTGAGGCGAAGCGGATACAGGGCCACATACTCGCTTCAAGAGCGTATCGCCCTCCTCCTCCGGCAAGCGAGGCTCTCGAGCCCCGCTGCGCGTGGAAGGGAGCTTCCTCTTTTCCTCGCCACCCGCCGCACGCCGCCCACGCAGTCGGCGCGGAAGAAAAAGGTCTGTGGGAAATTAGCGCACGCGCTTTGGACCCATACACCTACGGACGCCGCACGGCTAATGCCGGAAAATGGCCTCCAAACAATTCTGCAGCGAACAACCGCCCGAAACAACCCCCAGGTCCGGCGGCAGGCGGAGACGCGCCGAGGGATGCCAATCGCGGGAATACCCGTGGTGGGCTGCGCTGTTTTCGTTGCGGAAAAGAGGGCCACATGATGCGCAACTGCTCCCAGCCGCCGGCGCAGTTGGGAAACGCAGAGGCCGGCCGAGCGGGAAGGCCCGTTCGGCCGAAGTAATTCTGGCCCCCTCCCTAGGCCGCCCGGGTTGTCCCGTTGGCGAGCCTGCGCCGTTCATCACTGTCGTCATTGCGGGACGAGAATACCCGGCTTTATTGGACACGGGAGCTAGCGCTTCTTTGTTCGGAGACGAAGTGTTGAGCCTCTTGCAACAGCGTTCTGTTCGCCTCAGGGAGTGCCGAGCTGTGTTCAGCCTTGCCAGTGGTGCAGTGCGCGCCGGCGGCGCCGCAAGGTTGACAGTTCGATGGGACGGGCGGATGAGACGATGTCGTTTTATCCACCTGCCAAGGCTGAGTGTCCCCGTGATTTTGGGCCGCGACTTTCTTCGGAAGTCCAGAATTACGATCGACATTGCGAGCGGCGGTTACAGGGCCGGACTTTTGTCCCCCCTTGTTCCCTTCGCTAGCCCGCCTTCGCCGGCTCTCGCTTGTGCGGGAGAAGCGTTGCCGCCGTGCGGAGTGCTGCGCACCGGGGAATACCCCGGGGCGGAGCAAAGTTGTTCGACCGCTTCTCGGTTGAAGAACAAGCCCGCGCGCGACGATGCGCTCCATCCCTTGATCGCCGATGTGGCTGGTTGGGATCGGAAGGAGAAGGCCCGCATCTCGGACATTTTATTCCGGTTTGCGGAGCTTTTCACGGATCTGCCGGGTTGCACTGATCTCGTGCGACACAGGATCGAGACAGGAGATGCGCTTCCTTTGAAGTGCTACCCCAGGCCGACTAGCCTCGCTAAGCGGCGGGCTATTGACGGCGCGCTGGACGAGCTACTCGCGACAAATGTGGTGAGGCGCTCCGACAGCCCGTGGGCGTCTCCTGTAGTCCCGGTAGAGAAGAAAGACGGCAGTTTTCGCTTGTGCGTTGACTACCGAAGGCTGTTGCGTCTTGTAGCGAGTTGTAGCGACCGCAGTCTGCTGGTAGCGGGGCCGGTCGCCGTCGCTTCGTCGAGCCAGGACTAGGGGAGAGCTTAGAGCAAACTCAACGGGTTTATTTACATTTTTACAGTGAGTTGTCGAGATGAAGACAGAAGACAGATCTTGGCGGGCCGCAGCACGCCCTTTTTGTTGACCCCCGATCCCTAGTTCCCTAGGTTGGGGATCCCCATACAAAACAATGCGGACCAATGGTGAGGTGTAAGTTCCTCGCTGTGAAGCACCGCCCTCGGGTAGGGACACGCCTTTCAGGTATGTCGACAGATGCACGGCACACACACACACACACACACACCCTTGCCACTCGTCAGGAGCATCTAGTCGGTGTTGCTGTAGTAGAAGGGGAAGAACAGAAGACGCGCGAGCGCCTCGTATCTTTTTGGTGTCCGCCGCGCGCTGCGTTCCCACGGTGGGGTTCTCACACATACTTCCCAGGGAGCTAACAAGGTTCGTGGAATCACTCGGAAGGGTTAATGGATTGACCATTGCCATGCCTTCTTCGCTGTGCTGCCGCCGCCACTGGGTCCCATTGTCCGGTCGTCGCCGTCTGGGCTTTCACGGGCACACGCGTTCAGTTGCTCAGGCCGGGGGACGAGCGGCGGCTCCTTAATCCCTTTTGGGCAACAACACTAAACACCGCTCAAAAGCCGCTGTCAATCAGTGGCCGCCGCCGCGGTGTCGGCTTCCTTTCGTTTCCGTCGACAAGCGGTGGGGAGGTCGACCGGCGGGTGACTGACCCGCGCAAACATGGCGCCGGTGAGTCATAACAGCTCCTCCGCCGACGGGAAGATCTCGGACGTCGTGTAGTATCAGCTGCTCGACGGGAGAGATCACAGTAGCAGCATTCTTTCAGCACCATTGAAACCACAAAGACCAACCTCCCGAACCAGCAAGAGCCGGCAATGAGTTTTCGGCAACCAGGCTGCTCTTTCAAAGGTGCTACAATGCACCTACGCTTTTCAATTTTTTTTTCATATGGCAACCACACCAATACTCTTGCTCACAGCTAAAAGCTTAGACTGAGTTACTCACAACACTAGTCAAAACCATTACTGAAAACGTTCCTCAACTGAAAACAAAAGAAAGCAAAAGCGAAAAAGCTAAAAGGCTCTGCTTAATGTGTCAACATTGGCGTTGGCGGAACCCTTCTTATACTTCACAGTGAAGTTAAGCTCCTGAAGCGCAAGGCTCCAGCGTAGTAGTCGCGGATTCTTTCCCGACATTTGCGACAGCCACTTCAGTGGGCAGTGGTCAGTGACGAAGACAAAAGAAGTTCCATAGAGGTAGCAGGCCAATTTTTGGATGGCCCACACATTGCAGGTACGTTCTTTTTCTGACGCACTGTGGGCCTCCTCGCGAACCGAGAGTTTCCTGCTGGCGTACAGCACAGGGTTCTCGTTACCGTTCTCATCCTCCTGGCAGAGTACTACTCCTAAGCCTCTGTTGCGGGCATCGCATTGCACAGTAAAGGGACGATCATAGTTCGGTGCATGCCGTACGGGCGAGCTAACAAGAGCCGTTTTGAGGCCTTGGGAAGCACCCTCCATTTCTGGTTGCGGGAATTCGCTAACCGCCTCTACTTTCAATTCGTCAGGTCGCCTCCTGCCCTGCCCTACCACGTGCCCTAGGTACCGTACTTCGGCGCGAGCTAGCTGGCAGTTAGCCGGCTTCGCTGTCAGTCCAGCGTGTGTCAAACGTCTAAGGACATCGCTAAGATGGTACAGGTGGTCTTCCCATGTATTGTAGTACATAGCAAGGTCGACTAAGTAGGGAACAGCGTATTCTTCAGCCCCCTGCAGAACTAGGTTCATCAGCCTTATCTCGCACTTCTCCAGGAAGCCCGCAGTCGGAACGCTGCTGAACACTGAACCCTGGTAGCACTGTATCTCGTTAGGTAAGGCCACTCTAGAAAAAATAGACAGTAGTGCGTTGACTACTTCTACCGAGCTCTGCTCCTTCATTGGGATCGCCTCTGGAAGTTTGGCTGGTGGACAAACAGCGGTAAGCAAATACCGGTAGCCTGATTTTGTCGCTGGGAGTGGTCCCACCACGTCTGTTACCAGCCGGCGAAAGGGCCCTGAAATGAGCGGAAGGAGCTCAAGTGGCGCCTTTCCCTTCTCGTGCGGTTTTCCCACTCTCTGACAGGTTTCACACGCTCTTACGTGGTTCTCAACCTCGGTGAAGCATCCTGGCCAATAAAACTCCGTTAGGAGCCTATCTTTGCTCTTCCGAGCTCCTAAATGCCCCAACCGACCAACTCCGTGACAGAGATCAACAATGTAATGCCGATACTTAGTCGGAACTGGTAGTGGCGGTACAAGATGCCGTTTTTGACGGGAAAACTGACATTCTTCCTCGCCACCCCGTCTCTGACTGTGTTCCAAACCTCCTGAAGGCTAGGATCGCTTTTCTGCTGCTCGATGAGCTCGTCTCCTGTCACTTTCCCCTTTACATTGCCTAGTGATTTGGATACAGGCAACACGAGCAGCCCCTCTTCCGATTCCCCTTCAGCTCTATCAGCGCGAGTCTCCTCCTCTGACCCTCTCTCTTTTTTTCAGTAGGCGGCGACTCCGCTGTGCTCACTCCAACTGGTGTTGCTGTACTTCCGGCGAAACTCGGTTCTTGCCGCTCTAGTTCGGCTGCTAAAGCGCGTGCTTTAGCTCTAGTCAAGGCTTGGACTGTTCCCTCGTGAAAACTTTTCCCTTGCTCTCTAAGCAGACGGTCGGTCCGATTCGAGAACAAGTAGGGGTATTGCGAGGGTAGCTTGTCTGACACCGCCGCTTCCGTCTCCACTTCTCCGAACGGCCCAGTGATGACTACTCGAGCTACCGGGAGACAAATGCTTCCATCTTCCAAAACCGGCTTAATCCATGCGCACTTGCCATTGTAGTCTGCTTGTGTCACGTAGTCCGGGTGCACCAGATCAATGGTTGCCCCACTGTCTCGTAAGACGCGGCATGGCTTTCCGTTCACTGTTAGGTTAAAAAGGTATGGACTAAGTAGCTCCTCGCTAGTAGCAGAGTCACAAGTATACGAAAGGGCTGGCCTGGGCCTACGACAGCCTATGGCAATGTGACCGACCTCCTTGCATTTGTAGCAGGTAGGTGGTTGCCTAGCGTCAAACGGACTCTTTTTGGGAGAACTCTCCGAAGCCTTTCCCTCCTGTTTGTTTTGCGATCCTTGACTACTTTCAGCGAAGTCCGCCTTTTTCTGTGCCTTCATACCTGCGCCAGCCCCCTGCTTTCCCGTCCAAGGTTTTCCTCTATCTCCCGCTTTTGCGGGAGGAACCTCGTCCCTTTCTCCCCGGCGTGACGCGTACTCATCAGCCAAGTCGGCAGCTGCCTGCACTGTTACTACTCCGGCCCTGTCTTGGATCCAGAGCTTCATTGGCTCGGAAAGCTTAGAAAAGAACTGTTCGAGAGCCACCACTTCCAGAGCCTTTTCGAAGTTCCCAAAAGCGCTGGCTCCCTTCATCCATTCTACTAAGTTGACCTTCAACTCGTAGGCAAACTCTGAATACGTGCTGCCCTGCTTCTTTGTCAGATTGCGAAACCGCTGCCGGAACGCATCTGACGAAAGACGGAACCTCTTTAGAAGGCTATCCTTCACTTTGTCGTAATTGTCCGCATCCTCCACCGGAAGCCGCGCGATCACATCCGCTGCTTCACATGGCAGCAAACTTAACAAATTTCGAGCCCATGTGCTACGGCCAAGCTTCGCTTTTTCACAGGTTCTCTCGAAGTTCACAAGAAAGAGGCCCACATCTTGCCCTACTTTGAAGGGTTGCATTAGCTTAGATAAATCACAAAGATTTTGTCTTCCTGCTACCTCTACTCCTTGAACCTCAACCATCTTCCTCACTTCCACTTCCAGGCGCAGCTGTTCTACTTCCAGTTCTTTTTGCTTTAGCTGGCACTCCTGTTGCTTTAGCTGGCACTCCTGTTGCTCCCGCTTTTGCTCGCGCTCCTGTTCCTGTTGCTTTTGAATCTCATTCCACGTTTCTGTAATATCTTCACTGGTGAGATTCAAGCCCTCGATAGCGCGAACAATTTCGTCCTTCTTCATCCCCGAATCTACTTCTGCTCCCAGCTCCTCCCCCAGAATCAGCAGCTGATTCTTCAACAAACGCTTCCAATCCATGACAGAGAACTAGTGTGGTGCGGCTCACTCTCTACCCAGAAGTTCCGGAAAAAAACTGCTTCTGTGGTAGCCTCTACCAGCGAAAAGATTGTACTTCTATCTTATCAGCCTGGCAACCAAAAAACCAAAGCCAGCACTCACCAGTTCACAGCTGTCAGTCTCCGTGATCTCGGCGTGTTGATCATTCTCCGTCCTCCAGGCTCAGATCCAACCGCTTGCCATCCAGTTGTTGCGTCTTGTAGCGAGTTGTAGCGACCGCAGTCTGCTGGTAGCGGGGCCGGTCGCCGTCGCTTCGTCGAGCCAGGACTAGGGGAGAGCTTAGAGCAAACTCAACGGGTTTATTTACATTTTTACAGTGAGTTGTCGAGATGAAGACAGAAGACAGATCTTGGCGGGCCGCAGCACGCCCTTTTTGTTGACCCCCGATCCCTAGTTCCCTAGGTTGGGGATCCCCATACAAAACAATGCGGACCAATGGTGAGGTGTAAGTTCCTCGCTGTGAAGCACCGCCCTCGGGTAGGGACACGCCTTTCAGGTATGTCGACAGATGCACGGCACACACACACACACACACACACCCTTGCCACTCGTCAGGAGCATCTAGTCGGTGTTGCTGTAGTAGAAGGGGAAGAACAGAAGACGCGCGAGCGCCTCGTATCTTTTTGGTGTCCGCCGCGCGCTGCGTTCCCACGGTGGGGTTCTCACACATACTTCCCAGGGAGCTAACAAGGTTCGTGGAATCACTCGGAAGGTTTAATGGCTTGACCATTGCCATGCCTTCTTCGCTGTGCTGCCGCCGCCACTGGGTCCCATTGTCCGGTCGTCGCCGTCTGGGCTTTCACGCGCACACGCGTTCAGTTGCTCAGGCCGGGGGACGAGCGGCGGCTCCTTAATCCCTTTTGGGCAACAACACTAAACACCGCTCAAAAGCCGCTGTCAATCAGTGGCCGCCGCCGCGGTGTCGGCTTCCTTTCGTTTCCGTCGACAAGCGGTGGGGAGGTCGACCGGCGGGTGACTGACCCGCGCAAACATGGCGCCGGTGAGTCATAACAAGGCTGAATGCCCTCACTCGGAAGGATGCCTACCCGCTGCCTACGATCGAGTCGATAGTGGGGAACCTGGGGTCAGCTAGGTATTTCACCATTCTGGATGCCTCAAAGGGTTACTTGCAGGTGGAGATGAATTCGGAGGATCAGGCTAAGACAGCGTTCACCTGCCACCGGGGTTTGTTTGAGTTTACACGTATGCCATTTGGGCTGTGTAACGCCCCTGCAACATTTCAGAGGCTGATGGACCGGGTTCTTGGGGAGTCAAGGTGGTCACATGCAATGTGCTACCTTGACGACATTGTAATATACTCGCGTTCACTGGAAGAGCACGCTATTCACTTGGAAGATGTGCTCGGTAGGCTCAAGGCAGCGGGTTTGACATTGAATCCGGCGAAAGCGCAGATAGCGAGAACTCAAGTGCAGCTTCTTGGGTTCACGCTGGGCGGTGGCTGCATCGAGCCAAACGCGGAGAAACTCCAGGCTATCCTGGGCTTCCCTGCGCCCACAGAAGTACGCGGCCTGCGCCGCTTTCTGGGAATGGCCAATTTTTATCGGTCATTCATTCCGTCCTGCGCTAAACTCCAGGCTCCCCTGACGCGGCTGTTGGGGAAATCTGTCGAGTGGCATTGGGGCCCTGAGCAAGAAGGTGCGTTTCGCAGCCTGTCCCGCGCAATTGCCGAGACAGCGCAGCTCAGGTTGCCCGACCTGAACAGGGAGTTTGTCGTACAAACCGACGCAAGCGACCTCGGATTGGGGGCTGTCCTCCTTCAGGAATACGATGGCGTGCTGCACCCCCTGGCTTTTGCCAGTCGATCCCTTCTCCCCGCTGAGAAGAATTACTCAGTGACAGAGAGGGAGTGCCTTGCTATCGTGTTTGCGCTGCGGAAATTCGACGTCTATTTGGACGGGACGAAATTCGTCGTGCAAACGGACCACAGCGCACTCACTTGGTTGATGCGGCTCCGAGAACCTTCGGGGCGATTGGCACGCTGGGCGCTCCTCATACAGCACTACGATTTTTCCGTGCAGTATCGGAAGGGAAGCAGCAATGTGGTCGCCGACGCGCTTTCACGCGCCCCGCTTTCGCTCCCGGCCAGCGCCGAGAGGAATGTTTCGTCTGCCAGCGCAGGCGAGGAGGCGGTTGCGGCGGAGCCCGCAGTCGGAAAGCCGTGCACAGCGGTACGGGAGAACACAGCTGGTGCATTGTCACCACCCGTAGAAAGCGCGGTTGGGTCCTCTGTTGTTGAGGCCAGCGCATCTCGAGCGCCGAAGGGGAAAACCGTCTGTGTCATGCCCCGCGCCGAGAAAGGAGAATGCGCTGCTGTTGCGCTGTGTACGGAAGCTGGACCCTCTCGAGGGAACGCCAGCAACGCTCGTGAGCCAAGACGGCCCCCCGAATTCGGGCAGCCCCAGGCCACGACGCCGGAGATTCAGGTCCGTGCCTGGTCTCCTTTCGGGATTATATTCAGCCGGGAAGAGCTAATTCAGGCTCAGCGAGACGATCCTTTTTGCCGAGACATTCTCGGACGCCTACGAGAGGCGGAGCGCCGTGACGTTGCTGGCTTTGCAACGGGCGCAGAGGGACCGGAGCCAGCTTGCATTGCTGGTAGTCCCGAGGATACGTACCTGCTGGACAACGACGAGCTCGTGCTGAAATACGTCACCACTGACGATGAGTCTATCAACCCGTTCAAGGTAGTGATCCCGAAACGTCTGAGGTGCGCGCTTTTGCGGTACGCTCACGACGAGCCACTGGCCGGACACCTGAGCGGCTCGAAGGTCTTTTCGAAGATCAGTCGCACTGTCACCTGGCCCGGCATGAGGCGGGACATTTTCCGCTATTGTCGGTGGTGTCATGCCTGTCAGTCTGTCAAATCGCGCGGTGGGCGCCCGCCAGGGCTCATGAAACCGATTGACAGCCAGCGGCCGTGGCAAATAGCCGCCTGCGACCTTATGGGGCCTTTCCCCAGAAGCAAGCACGGCTATCAGCACCTGTTGGTAGTGGTGGACCACTTTACGAAATGGGTGGAATTGTTTCCACTGCGTAAGGTGACATCCCGGGCTGTGCTGGACAAGTTAATGGAGGTATTCACTCGCTTCGGCTTCCCGGAGCGCCTCATCACGGACAATGCCTCCTATTTTACTGCCCGACTTTTCCGTGAAACATGCTCATCCTTGCGGATCGAGCATCGTCCCACGTCGCCCTACCACCCCCAGTCCAATTTGACAGAACGCTTCAATAGGAGTGTGAAGACAATGCTCAGGGCTTTTGCCACGAGCCAAAAGGACAGGGCCGACCACCTCAACGAGCTCGCGTTCGCTGTTCGGACAGCGGAGAGCCGTTCAACGGGATTCTCGCCCGCATTCCTCACTTTTGGGAGACACTTGGCCAACCCCCTGACCATTGTCACGCAACGCCAAGACTCGGACGATTGCGCGCACCGGGATTGTTCCTCGTACGCGTCCCAACTCTGCGCCCGGCTCAATCTGGCCTTCGACAAGGCGCGGAAGAGCCTCGGCGTAGCTCGAGCCCAACAAAAGGCTCAGTACGACAAGAGTCACCGTAGCATTTGCTATCAGGCAGGTGACTTTGTGCTCAAACGCAGCCACGCTCTTAGCGATGCCAGCAAGGGGTTTTCCGCTGCATTGGCTCCTAAGTGGGTTGGGCCCTACCAAGTTGAGAGGCGACTCTCACCGCTTGTGTACGAGCTTAAGGATCCCCGAACAGGGAAATCCAGTGGCCGCGTTCACATTGCCGACCTGAAAGCCTACCATTGTAGGCCGGCAGAGTTGAAGCCGGGGTCTGACGACCTCGCGCCAGGGCAAACGAGCACACCCGGTGTGTCGGGTCGCTTCCGGCCCCCGCATCGGTACGCCCTCCGCCGACGCCCACAGTTGGGAAGTCGGCCGGCTTAATACCGGGCTTTTCCCGGTTGAAAGCCCTACACGCGCACATCAGCCTTCTCACAACGAGCTTTTCTCCGTGGCATTCCCGGGTGAGCCAGTGATCATCCCTCCAGCCCCTTCACGTGAGTGTAAAAAAAAAAGTGCATGCTTCTCTTAGTGTAATGTATTTTGTCGCGTTTAGGCAAAGTGTGCATGTTCTTTTTAATTGTAGTGTGTGTCGCATGGCGTTTAGTAACTAGTGGTTTGTTCATGATATGTATAGAATTGCGTAAAGAAATGCCTTATTTTTGCTGTTTAGCCAACTGCATTCAAGGGGAAGTATAATAGTGTGGTTCATTTTAAACTGTGTGCAAAAGAACGCGTTTCCTCGCATTTTCTCGGCCCCCGTTTTCGAGAGGCAAAAACTTCGCTCTTTGGGATCCCGGCTGAGCCCAGCAAAGCCGCCCTTCTTTTTTTCTCGGAAGCTCCGAGGGGTGGTTTATTCTTTTCGTTGTTTTGGGTTGGTTTCGCCCGGCTGCCGTCGCTCGAAGGTGGCTTCCTTGGAGGGTTGGAACGGGAGGGAGCATGGGGAGCCGCGGCGTGGACCGTCTGGCAGCGTTGCTGCTCGCCGCCCGTATCTTTCAAGGTCCCAGTAGTTTTTGTGTGAATGTGTTTATTTTGTGCGTGGAATGAGTGAGTTTCGGTTGCGTCCTTCGCGGTGCTACACGCGGGGGAGGACTTTCTGCCGCAGAGATGCGCAGGGGACTGCTCCTGTTTTTTTCTTTTTTTTGTCGTGTGTGCGGGGCCGACAAGTGTGGTGTCTGTGAGCACGCGGGCCGACGGAGGACGATTTGTGCTTTAGGAAGTAGGAAGTGCGTGCCTGTTCCCGTGCACCGTGTCGCTGTGCGAAACTGCGTGTGTGCGCGTGCGGGCCAGCTACAACGGATCCAGCAGTGCATCCCGCTGATGGTCGGTGTTTCGTCATCGGAGCCTGGCACTCGGCTCCAGTGGGCGTTTCCGCGCATTGCGTCATCGGCAGTCGTCCGGCTGCTGCCTCGCGGGCGCTGAGCGTCCAGCATGCCCGCTCGTCACCACCTTTGCCGGGGCACTCATCAATGCTCCGCAAGCCCTGCTTCCCGGGTCAACGCCATCATGATCCTGCGACCTGGCGACGGGCTGAAGCTCGTGGCCTGCTCCCCTGGCTGGTGCCCCATCCATCGGGGCCGATTCCGGACCCCTGGCCTCCAGCAGGTGCCCGCGCTGCGGCGACTTCCAACGGCATCGACTCCCACTCTTCTACCCGTCCGCGAAGTCTGCTCGACGCAGTGGTGAGCCCGTTCCGGCATTGCCGCCCCCTCTTCCAACTTCTTCGTGAGCCCTTCAGCGGCATCGACGCGTTTTGCGACGCTCTTGGGTGAGCAGGCATTGCTCCCCGAAGAAACGGCCACGCACGCTTGCCGTACCAGAACTTTTCGCCCTATTCGCTCCCCGAGCGCCGAACAATCCGGGAACCCCGTGAAAGAGACGCTCTCCGTCACCATTTGGTTAACGTTATCGAGTGGCGGTTATTTTATTCACTTTTCCTCGTTGCCAATGTGCGCCACGTTGTGTGTGTGTGCGTGGGTGTGAGTGTGTGTGTGTGCGTGTGTAGATACGAATGAGTTTTGCATACAGAATTAAGGTTCCACCGGTAAAATTAATGTTTGGGATATTCAAACTTGTGTAGTTTGCCTTCCTTGTAGTGTTTATTTCCCCTATAGTATTTCGCAGTTTTGACTTGTTTGTTATTTTTGTGCAGCGAATTGTGCATGTAGCATTCTTTTTGTCGGTTTGACATGATTTAGTTTTTTTGTGGTAGTTTGTATTGTCCATGTCGTAGTTTGCAGTTCTACCTGTTTGAGTCTTTTTTGTAACTTTCTTGTGTATAGTTTAGTTTTTTGAATACGGTGTCAAGGTGTGTAAGAGTAGTAGTAGCTTAGGTAATAGAAATGCATGTTGTGTATTACTGAGGGCTGGAGGAGAGGCTGATGGGCACTACCTTTTTACTTGCATGAAGATTGTTCTTTTTGTTAGTAGTAGTCGGCCTGCTTCCAGGTCGGCGAGGGCATTTAAGGAGGGGGGGATGTGGGGATCCTAATTGGGGCTATTCCCAATTACGCGAGCACGTAGCCCGCGATCCCCTCTCCCCGAGGGGCGAGGATAGCCCCTCGCGCCCTCTCCCTGCAAGGGGGTACGGGCTGACCAATGCGCGCCGGTCCGTGGGCCACGTGGGGCGTGACGTAGTGGCCCCGCCGAGGGGCTCGCGGCGGCGGGTGCGCGCTTCGGTCGGACCCGGGAGAGATTGGCTGGGTGCCGACTCCGACAGGTACTTCGTGCTTGCACGCTGCTCGCCTCGCTTCGGCCTGAGCGACCGCCGTTCTCTCACTTCTGTGAGGTCGGCGAACGTACCGGGAGTTGGATTTCTCAGTCAGTCTGGTGGTCGGTTCCGGTCATTGCCGGGCCCATCACCCGCAGCGTTTCGGTGGCTTACGCCACTGGAACAACAGCTGCCGAGTACCCCCCCTGCGCGTCGGGCTCTGTGGCTTGAAGCGTACGGTCGGCGGGTACCCCCCTCTCTGCCCCCGGGCTAGGAGTGTAATACCAGGGCTGGTTGCTGTACCGTGGATTACCCGGAATAAAACCACGTTCTGAGGAGCTACTTCGTCTCCACGGAGTGACTGCGCACGCGTGGCGAGGGCCGCCGCGGCCGTCTACGGCTTGGCTCGCTCGAACCCATGGTGGGCACCTTGGCAGGCTGCACTGCATTACAGAGGTGAGGCCCACAACATGCTCGCTCTGGCGGCTTCTTTCTGCACAGACACCGCGTCAAATCTTAATATTATACCACGAAGGTATCGTCAAATGTTCCTTCCGCCAGCTCAACTTCACCCTGATGGAACCACTAAAAAGCACGGTCTGCAGGTTAACGGCCAGTTTAAAAGCAGATGCATAGTGATGGTACGCACGTCACAGTTTATTTTTCAGGCCTGTAATAATTCCAAAAGACTCGCTTTGTTTACATGTGCCTATCTGACGCAACACAGGTATAGACATACCTCTACTGGAACGTGAGCGGTGAAATGGGGGGCACCACCGTCGACCAGTCCGGCCTAATGTTTTAGTCCTTTCAATTCAGTGTTGAACTTCTTCTAATCCCCTCATGTTACCGGTTTTAAAACATTCTGGTCGTGCCTCCTGCATATCGCCAGAGAATTTGGGCAACTGCCTGCATTGACCGCAAATGAACCCGCTTGTCCGCGCTTATGTATTCGCCGGCTACAAGACAGTAGAAACCTTTTTTTTCTGCCATCATCGCTATAAGATGAAGGCAAGCTTTCGATCTTAAATTTGTTACTTTTCCGGAGTGAGGCGGCGCTTTGAGCCAGCGAGAGAAAGACGGATATACCACACACTGAGCAGATGAAACACGTCTTTTGGTCAATCGCGGTAGGCACACTCACTTGTTGATGATTTTTCTTTTTTCCATTTTCTCCTCTGTTATTCCTCTCTTTTGTTCTGCTTTCCTCAAAAAGCTACCAGAGGGTAACCCATTAAGGGGCGGGGTGCTGCCGGCTCCGAAATCACCCATCATCCAGCACACTTGACATGTGCAAATAGGCTAGGAAGGCTCTTTCCTGCACAAACAGCACTCCCCAAAAAAGACGGGTATGGTCATCACGGTGCAGTTGCTGGCCATCGCCTCCCATTACTGATGAATGAAACTATCTGTCCTGAATCTACGGTAGCTGCAGAGCACAGAACTACGTTGGCGGTAAGGACAGCCTTGCTTAAGAGGGTACTAAGAATCTCTGGGTCCAGAAGGCAGCTTTTGGAACTTGAAACTGTCAATGTTCAAGACGTGAACACTGTCTAGAGCGGGAAGCGCCGCTGGGCTACTAGGGGTACAAAAGAAAATAATATGCAATAATATAGGGTTACGTGAAGTAAGAAGAACCAGAGGAGGCTTGATAGAGCTCAGTAGCGGAGATGTTCCGGTGTACCAATGACTTCAAGAATACAGATGTCGTGGCGCGGTTTCCTGTGTACACAAAAATGTAAGGGTGAGTAGAGGGATTTCTTACCCTAAATAAAGATTAGCAGTCGTTGTGATCAAGCTAAATAAGGGAGTTGGATTAGGCTAGTACACGTGTTATTTAGCAGTTATTTCCGGTAATATGTCGTACAATATTAGGACCAGGATGTCGAATCAGCAACAAAGGGAAAACAAAGTTCAAGATTTGTAGCGGACTTCAACACAACAATAGGCTCCAAGCAAATAGAAGAGAGGTCAAGGGCAATATTGGGAAAAGCCAGTCGCAACAGCTCACGACCTACATCTGTGTCATTCGCGGTGATGAATGAGCACATGATAAAGAACACTCTATTTAGAAAAAATAGGAAATACAAAACCGACTTTAATAATCCGGACTAGTCAACAAAAATTATTATAACTTCATCTCCAATCAGTACCAAAGTATTGTGCGGGTCGTAGAACGGTAGGAAATATTAAGTGCACCGATGATAGGATATTTACATTCAAAGTAAGGATGTATTTTGCAAGACAGAGCAGTGCCTTCGTGAGAAGTAAGAAACACAGCATTAAGAAAGCCAGAGACTGGACGCAAGAATTTGTATATAACCCTTCAAAGAATTTGCTCTTCGGAACGAGGGGAACGAGGAAAGGGTACACAGGATAAATAACCTAACAACAGCAATAACAGATCAGCAGCAGCTGCAGAAATTTAACACATAGGGATGAACTGGAAAACAACCCGTAAAAAAAGAAGCAGATATTTTCGAAATGTGAGATCATGAAAGTGTCGAGTAATTCTGATCAAGCTAAATGAACAGAAATCTCGAAATTCTAAGCAGATGAAAATATCAATGACATTCGTGTGTACAACTTAGCCGTGTTCGACGAAACCCTATAGAATGAGGAAGCCTGAAATGAAATAGTCGAAAGGTAGCTATCAGAACAGACAGAGCGTACGCGCTGAATGGTGAATAGGGTAAACCTAAATCAAAGTGTGGAAGAAATAAAAATATCGGCTTGTTCTTCTCTGCCTAGGGAACGTCATTTTTCTGTCTCAAAAAGGCTTTCTGTTTTTTGAGGCCATTACTTCCCGTGGTAGGAACAAACAAAGTTTAAAACGAGGCAATATTTGTAAACAAAACACGCGCCACCATGTGTACTGGTGCTGCCTTGTGATCACGACCCTAGGTGAACCGGGTATCGCCAACACTACAGTAATAATGCTGATGATTACGCTTACTGCTAATGTGTCGTACACTTTATTTCAGTTATCTCTACGGCGTTCCAGCAGCGCTGGTGAAGGGCTACGCAGTTTTTAATGAAAGCTTTCGGCGTTCTTCCTTCTCTGTAACGGTTTTTCTTTAGTTTGTTTTGTTATTGCAAACTTAGAACAAATGACGATGTAATCAATGAAACTGTAATGCACGTATACCTGGGTACTTCAGAATAAACTCATTAGCAAGGCGTAACGCCTGGAAACCGTTGTTACAGAAAACTAGCGAGCGTTTTTTTACTGCTAATGTTTATGTTGCAGGTTGTAATTGTTATACTACTGTTTTTTGACAGGGGTGACGAGTTGTAAGCGCTGACCGCGGGCGCTTACAACTCGTCACCCGTGTCAACCACGCAATTATGTGCCCCTTATCGCTCACGTTGACGTACTATTCTCGCTGTCTCTGCAGGCAACGTGATTCATGTCTCCTCACTCAGACATAATCACTCTCATTCGGACTTTCGATTGCTTATCTTCTCGCCGGCGCGACTGGGGCGGCCCGTTTCTTCCCGGTTTTCTCCGACACGGCGACACATTACGGCTTCCGCGAACTGAGCAGGAAGGGTGGGGGGAAGTAGATGGCGGTGCGTCGTTGAGGGCCGACGAAAAACACGCGCTCCTGGCACGGGAGTCTTGGAAGCGGCGCGCGTACAACAACCCTTGCATATTGTTCGCCTGCGATGGCCACGGGCAGGTACAACTCGCCGCCCCTGTGGGTCATCCCTGTCGACCACGCAATTACGTGTCTCCCATCGCTCCTAAGCTTCTGTTTGTCGTGTCCTCTCGGTTCTTTTTAGTTTGCCCGTCCCCACCTCTGCCTTTCCATCCCCCTCTCTCACATATTTATGCTTTTCAAGTTTGTGCTTCTTTATTGCTGGCTTTTTCTCTCATGTTTCAATGCGCTTTTCTCTCTTCCTCCTTGCTTCCAATCTTAAACATATGTCACCGCCCCGGAACCTCAAGTGCTAACTGTATGTAAACCGCTTCCATTCTGTAAAATATTACTCTTGATAAAGGACGGTCCCCGTCCGAAACGTCGATGTAAAGTTATGTTTTCGAAGTAAACTTGTTATGTTTTTTATTGCGCCCCTTTTTACTATTTAACCTGCACTAGCCTAATCGTTTACCTTATATATATATGTATATATATATATATATATATATATATATATATATATATATATATATATATATATATATATATATATATAAATATATATATATATATATATACATATATATATATATATATTTAATTGCAACAGAGACAGTGGCCGTTCGAAGGCACACCAGTGTGGCCAAATGGGTGTGTGCTCAGCTGAGACCGAGGCTGACTGTCAGGTGCGTCAATCCCCCAACTGGGTCGGTGTGCAAGGGGTCAGTCATCGAAGCAGCCCCATCGGGAACGATGTTCCTGAGAGACCTGCGCGTGGACTCCCGAGCTAGCTTGGCCTCTGGTACAAGCAGCCCCCGTTATCACGCTCTGGCTGTTTGCTAATACACCACATTATATTTTGGCGGAGGTCGTAGTCTTTGCATGGTCCCCGGCCTGGAACTACGAAGCAACCGAGTGCTCCCTCCCGTCTCTCGAGAAATCGCGCACAACATGACCTCGCCGCGGCCTGCGCCCGTCATCTGCTCCGGGCCACTGCATCAGCGCGACCCCGCCCCCCCCAGTTTCACCGGCAGCGACGACGTCGATGCGGAAGATTGGCTCTCAACATACGAAAGGGTGAGCACCCAAAACCGCTGGAATGACGTTGCCAAACTCAGCAACGTCCCTATCTCCCTCGACAAATTAGGTGAGTCATGGTTTCATAGTAATGAACCGAGGATGCAGACTTGGTCGGCCTTTAAGGCGAGGTTCCCGGCAGCGTTTGGTCGCCCCGCTCTACGCAAGCTCTTCTACGCTCTAGCTCTTTGCTAATAAACCCCATTTTATATATATATTCTGGTGGATTCTGGCGAGGGTGCATGGCGGAAAGGGAACGGGTACGCGGGGACGAGGAGCGGCGGCGTGAAAAGGGCGGTTGGGCCGCAGGGTATGAACTCGGTGTCGCGCCCGTGCCAACTCGAGCGAAGTACTGCTGGGGTCCATAGTTGGGCGCTCGATGTGGGACGTCGTTAGAAAACGATGGCCGCCGGCGGCACAACCGGGCCACGTGTCCTCGAGTGCAACATGCGTAGCAAATGGGGCGGTTGTCGGGAGTGCCCCAGGGGTTCGGTGTTTGAGGTTGCAGTCAGTTATACGTCATCGTCCGCAGATCTGTCGTGCGGTAATAAGGCTGGAAAACGCCTGGTTGCACCTGTCGGACGATTGCAGCATAACTTAACGGTATCGTCCCAGGAGAGGCATCAGGAGAGGCCACCGGTGGCGCAAGGGGCACTGCCACTTGGGGTTCAAGAGATGCCGAAGGCGAAGCAAACGGGGCTGCTGCGGCGGACGTCACAGGCGCGGGCACAGGCGTCGGTTGGCCGATTGAAGGAAGCGTCTAAGCAACCTGCTCTCGGACTAGGCGGCGCACATTCGCAGGCAAAGGACACGCAGGCTCAGAAGCACTGGGGAGCAGGGACAGCTGCCGCGTAACTTCTTCGCGTACGAACGGCTCAATGTGTGGCAAAAGGCACGAAATGTCAGGAGGTAAGGTTAAAGACGATAGCGACCCTCGAGATAGGTCATCATTCGCCGACGGACGCTGGCGTGTGAAAACGCGCTGCTTTCGCAGTTCGTCGTAGCTGAGGCACAAATTTGTAACCTCGCACACAGTATGCGGGTTCTTTACCAGCAGTATCTGAAAGGCATAATCCTCAATGCCCTTTAAAATGTGCTTCATTTTATCGCACTCGGGCATCTCAAGATTCACTCGCCTGCACAGGTCCACGACGTCTTCTATATAGCTTGTGTATGTCTCGTTTTCTTGCTGGGCTCGCGTGCGTAGGCGTTGCTCAGCGTGAAGCTTGCGGACGGCGGGTCGAGGGAACGCCGCCAAGAATCTGCCCTTGAACTCCGACCAAGTTCGCGCATCGGTTGTATGGTTACGGAACCACATTCGGGCTAATTCGTCCAGATACAAGTCGACGTTGTGGAGCTTCATGGCGTCATCCCATTTATTATGAACGCTCACCCTTTCGTAGGAGGACAACCAGTCCTGTGCGTGGGTATCATCCTTGCCGCTGAAGTGGGGAGGTTCGCGTTGGGGCAGAACACCGGAGCACATGATGGGCGCGGGCTGCGCCGACGCCATTTCCTGGTCGATTCCTCCAGCTGCGGGTGTAAGCACTCGCTTGCTGCGTAATTCCAGGTTGGGGACCTTATAATGTGTACGACCTTCACTAAAATATAGTGGGGTTTATTGGCACGAAGGTATAGCAAGGCCTAACTGGCGCGGAGTCCATACGCGTCCTAGCGAGCTCTCGAGTCGGGGCACCAGTCTCGCGCACAGCGCTCTCGATGGGGCTGTCTAGCCCAGATTCAAGCACATACCCACTTGTGGTGGATTGTCCCATATCCACGTACATACATCGTCTGACGCGAGACGTGCACGGCACACACCCATGTAAGGAAGTGGCCGTGATATCTCCATTACAAAGTATGTATGTATGTATGTATATATATATATATATATATATATATATATATTATAGTGGGGTTTATTGACAGGGCGTTATAGCGAGGTCTTACTGCCGTGAAGTCCAAACGGGTCAGAGCGAGCTCTCGGCGGGTCTCAGAAGCAGTCTCGCGCACAGCACTCTCGGTGGGGCTGGCAGTCCCAGATCCAGGCACATACCCGCTTGTGGCGGATTGTCCCATATTGGAGCACATACCCGCTTTGGGGGAATTGTCCCGATACTACGCACATACCCATTTAAGGAAGTGCCCTTGCTGCTCGTAGTATCTTCATTACAATCACCCCCCGGCAAAGAGAGACGCCATCCTGGCGGCTGAAGGCGATGCGGCAACGACGGGATCATAGTACGGCTTCATGCGCTGTACGTGAACTGTTTCGCGCCCACGGCGACGAAGATCGGTCGTGGCAGTGATTGGCTCAACGACGTAATTCAAGGGGGAAGTTTTCTCGATAACTCGGTAGGGTGCATGTTATTTAGCTTGGAGTTTAAGTGAAAGACCGGGTGTCTTGGACGGAATCCATCAACGATGATTCAACGGTTTCCTGCGGTTGTGCTCGGGAGGGGCCCGTAGATGTCGATCCCAACGCGTTAGAAAGGGCGCGCCGGGCATGGTAGTGGCTGTAGAGGTCCGGTAGGGTGTTGCGGCGGAGACTTGCGGCGCTGGCATTCGAGGCAGGAGCGGATGTACTTTGTAACAAACGTGTACATTCCGGGCCAGTAGTAGCGTATGCGCAGCCGCTGATATGTTTTGAGGACGCCAGCGTGGGCGCATTGCGCGTCAGCGTGGTAGGATGAGCAGATAGCGGAACGCGAATGATGCGGAATAACTAGCAACCATTGGCGGCCATCTGCGAAATAGTTGCGCCGATATAGGAGTTCATCCCGAACGGCGCAGTGTGAAGCCTGGCGACGGAGTGCACGGGACGCCGAAACTGTGGACGGACTCGACAGGTATTGCAGTATGGACGCAATCAAGGGGTCTTTCCGCTGCTCTGCAGCCATGTCGCGGATGTCAAGTGACGCCAGGGCGCAGTCGAGCGAGGATATGCAGACATTTTCTGACTCCAGGGGACATCGAGAAAGGGCATAGGCGTCTGTATGCTTGCGGCCGGACCGATACACAACGCGAATGTCGTACTCCTGGAGGCGGAGAGCCCAACGGCCAAGTAGGCCGCACGGGTCTTTTAGTGACGACAGCCAACACAACGCGTGATGGTCCGTGGCAACGTTAAACGGGCGTCCATACAGGTAAGGACGACACTTGTGAATCGCCCAAACGATCGCCAAACATTCTTTTTTGGTGACCGAGTAATTTCGCTCCGCCTTTGTGAGAGTACGGCTGGCATAAGCAACTACATACTCCTGTACGCCGTCTTTTCATTGAGCCAGTACAGCGCCAAGACCGACACCACTGGCATGAGTGTGTACCTCAGTTGGTAGTAGGGGGTCGAAATGACGTAGTATTGGGGGCGATGTAAGCAAGCGCCGTAAAGACACAACAGCTTTCTCGCAGTCAGGCGACCAGGCGACAGCTTCTCTACCGGATCCATTAAGAAGCTTCGTCAAAGGTTCGATGATGGTGGCGAAGATCCGGACAAATCGGCGAAAATAGGAACATAATCCGACGAAACTTCGTAGGTCCTTAATCGTGGCGGGTTTTGGAAATTTGGCGACGGCGCGAAGCTTCTCCGAGTCGGGAAGGATGCCATCTTTTGAGACGACATGACCCAAAATGGTCAGTTTGCGAGCAGCAAAGCGGCATTTCTTCAAGTTCAGCTGTAATCCAGCAGACGTGAGGCACGTCAAGACCTGTTCTAAGCGCTCAAGGTGAGTGGTAAAATCGGGCGAAAACACGACAATGTCGTCTAAGTAACAAAAGCATGTTTTCCACTTGAGGCCCCGTAGAACACTGTCCATCATTCTCTCAAATGTTGCGGGCGCATTGCAAAGTCCGAAAGGCATGACGTTAAATTCGTAAAGTCCATCAGGTGTCACGAAGGCAGTTTTTGAGCGGTCAGGTTCGGCCATGGGAACTTCCCAGTAGGCTGAACGTAGATCGAGAGACGAGAAGAATTCAGCGCCTTGAAAGCAATCAAGAGCGTCATCGATACGAGGTAGCGGGTAGACGTCTTTGCGGGTGATTTTGTTCAGACGCCTATAATCGACGCAGAACCGGATGGACCCATCTTTCTTCGTGACAAGCACGACGGGCGATGCCCAGGGGCTTGAAGAGGGTCGAATGACGTGGCGCGTGAGCATGTCAGCGACGTGTTCGTCAATCACACGCCGTTCCGCAGGTGAAACACGATAAGGTCGCTGCCGCAGTGGGGCGTGGGATCCGGTATCGATTTCGTGGGCAACTGTTGACGTGCGGCCCAAGCCGGTCTGATGACAGTCGAAGGATTGACGGAAGCGATTGAGAATGGCGAGGATTTTGTCCCGTTGTGCTGGGGTGAGATCGCCATCGAGGGATCGTTGAAAAACATCGGGGTCTTCCTTGGGATGAGGGCTGAGGACATTCACCGAAAACGAAGATGTTTCCTCCGGGACGGCCATGATCAGAATGGGGTCGAGAGCTTCCACGTATCCGAGACATTCCCCACGATATAATGTTGATGGGCAAAACGATGGATTGCTGACAAACCAGATTGGACGTCGAGGACAGAAGCGGGCAAAGGAAAGCATTTCCGAGACGAAAATACACTCGATGCCGTGAAAACAACAGGGGAATCAGGGGTGACGTCACAAGAAACAGGCACAAGCACGAAGGAATGGGGCGGGAGAGACGTGTCATCCATCACGATTAACCTCACGGACACGTCAGTCGATGGCGGTTCGCATGACGGAAATAATGCGACCTCTGCACGAGCACAATCAATGATGGCGTGATGACGTGATAAGAAATCCCACCCGAGGATGATGTCTTGCGAACATGAAGGAAGGACAATGAACTCGATGACGTATGTGATGTCTTATATCGCTACACGAGCGGTGCACATGGCTAGCGGTTTAACGTCTTGCGCGCTTGCGGTTCGCACAGTAAGGTCGGAGAGTGGCATTGTCACTTTTCGCAATGAGCGGCAGAGTCGTTGCCTTAAGACGGACACAGCGGCACCAGTATCGACAAGCCCTAATGCGGCTACACCTTCAACGGTCAGTTCAATAACACTGGCGGGTGAGAAACGAGGACTTCGGTATTTAGACGTCAGTGCAGTTCTTGCCTCGGGAACTGCAGCCGTCAGTTTCCCTCGGTGGGTGGATTCTGGCGAGGGCGCTTGGGAGAAAGGGAACGGGAACGCGGGGACGAGGAGCGGCGTCGCGGAAAGGGCTGCTGGTCCGCAGGGTACGAACTCGGTGTCGGGCACGTGTCAACACGAGCGAAATACTGCTGCGGTCCATAGGCGGGCGCTTGATACGGGGCGTCGTTAGAAAACGATGGCCACTGGCGGCACAACCGGGCCACATGTCCTAGAGTACAACACGCGTAGCAGATCGGGCGGTTGTCGGGAGTGCGCCAGGGATTCGGTGTTTGGGCTGGCGGCCGGTTATACGCCATCGTTCGCAGATCTGGCGCACGGTAGTAAGGCTGGAAAGCGCCTGGTTGCAGCTGTCGGACGACTCCAGCGTAACTCAGCGGTAGCATTTCAGGAGAGGCGAGAGGTGTGGCCACCGGTGGCGGAAGGGGAACTGTCAGTTGAGGTTCCAGAGGTGCCACTACGGGTTGCGCGAAGGGCACCGTCGAAGGAGAAGCAAACGGTGCAGTTACAGCGGAAGTTACGGGAGCGGGCAGAGGCGGCGGTTGGTCGAATGAAGGAAGCGTCTCGGCAACCTGTTGTCGAACTAGGCGGCGCACAGTCGGAGCCAGTGGACCCGCAGGCACAGGAGCACTGGGGAGCAGGGAAATCTGCCGCGTAACTTCTTCCCGCACGAACTGCTGGATGTGGGGCAAGAGGCACGAAAGGTCAGGAGGCAAGGTTAAGGATGATAGCGATCCTCGGGAGAAGTCGTCATTCGGCGACGGACGCTGGCGTGTGAAAACGCGCTGCTTTCGCAGCTCGTCATAGCTCAGGCACAAATTTGTGACTTCGCTCACAGTCTGCGGGTTCTTTCCCAGCAGCATCTGTAATGCATAGTCTTCAATGCCCTTTAGAATGTGTTTGATTTTATCACACTCGGGCATCGCAGGATTCACTCGCCTGCATAGGTCCACGACGTCCTCTATATAGCTCGTGTATGCCTCGTTCTCTTCCTGGGCTCGCTTGCGTAGGCGTTGTTCAGCTTGAAGCTTTCGCACAGCAGGTCGAGCGAAGGCTGCCAGGAATCGGGACTTGAAATCCGTCCAAGTGCGCGTATCAGTTGTATTGTTACGAAACCACACCCTTGCGACTTTGTCCAGATACAAATTGACGTTGTTCAACTTCATGGTGTCATCCCATTTTTTATGAATGCTCACCCTTTCGTAGGAGGTCAGCCAGTCCTCTGAGTCGGTATCATCTTCGCCGGTGAAGTGGGCGGGTTCTCGTTGGAGCAGAACACCGGAGCACATGATGGGTGCGGGCTGCGGCGACACCATTTCCTCCTGGTCGATTCCTCCGGGTACGGGTCTAAGCACTCGCTTGCTGCGTAATTCCAGGTTGGGGACCTTGTAAAGTGTAGGACCTCCACCAAAATATAGTGGGGTTTATTGACAGGGCGTTATAGCGAGGTCTTACTGCCGTGAAGTCCAAACAGGTCAGAGCGAGCTCTCGGCGGGTCTCAGAAGCAGTCTCGCGCACAGCACTCTCGGTGGAGCTGCCAGTCCCAGATCCAGGCACATACCCGCTTGTGGCGGATTGTCCCATATTCGAGCACATACCCGCTTTGGGGGAATTGTCCCGATACTACGCACATACCCATTTAAGGAAGTGCCCTTGCTTCTCGTAGTATCTTCATTACAATATATATATATATATATATATATATATATATATATATATATATATATATATATATATATCTTGTGAGGCCGTAGGTAGGAGGCGACCAGACCGTGGCTTCGTAGCTCCTTTTTGGAGGCGAGTCGAAGAGAACCCAAAATGGCGATGAAGCCCAAGCGCTGATGATGATCTCCGAAGAAGCGGGGTCGTCGGTGATGGTGAGTATGTACAAGTAATGAGGAAGTGATCACCTCAAGCCGGTGGTGATGGTAGTGAACAATTGCTGCCTACGGTGGCAGACAAGCTGTAGCCTCAAACAAAGCTCACACTAATGCCTCCTCTGAGAAAAGCGGCCGCCTGGCCGCTGGTTATGCAGGATCACGACGATGGGAGGCCTTAAGCCGGGACACGTGTACAATCTCTGTACCGCGACGACGGCGCTCCGAAGTTCCACAGACTGGGGTGACGCGATAATTTACGGGTGAGGTCGCCTCAAGAATCTTGTCAGGACCAAGGAAGCGATGTAAAAATTTCTCGCAGAGACCGGGAACGCGAACCGGTGTCCAGATCAAGACTCCGTCACCAGGGGAGAAGTAAACAGATCGATGAGTAGTGTCATAGCGCTGTTTGCGGTACTGTTGACTGGCTTGAGTGCGCATACGAGCAAGCTGGCGGCTGTGTGCGATGCGAGAAACGAATTGTTCGGGAGACGATGCAGAAGGGGAAACCGGAGCGGTGAAGAAGCAGGTATCCAAAGTTTGTGAAGGGTGCCCGCCGTACACAAGGTAGAATGGGGTGTATCCTGTGGTGCTTTGAACTGCGGTGTTGAAGGCAAAAGTAACAAAAGGTAGGATAGGGTCCCAATTTCTGTGATCAGGCCGTATGTACATCGAGAGCATGTCGGAAAGAGTGCGGTGAAGCGTTCCGTAAGGCCGTTAGTTTGAGGATGGTAACTCGATGTTATTCTGTGAGAGATGTTAGCAGCTTGAAGTACATCGGAGAGGACCTGCGACAGGAAGCTCTTGCCCCGGTCACTTAGGAGGATGCGAGCTGCGCCGTGGCGAAGTAAAATATTGTGCAAAAAAAAAGTGAGCGACGTCAGCAGCGCTGGCCGAACGAAGTGGAGCCGTCTCCGCGTAGCGAGTTAGGTGGTCAACGGCCGTGACGATCCAGCCGTGACAAGTGGCCGTCATAGGCAATGGACCGTAAAGGTCAATACCGACCACTTCAAACTGTGTAGCTGGGCATGAGACCGGCTGCAATAGACCGGCGGGTGGAGACGTAGTTCTCTGTCGATGTTGACATGGCACGCAGGAGGCGACGTATTTGGCGACACTAGTAGACAGTCCCGGCCAGAAGAAGCGACCTCGAATGCGTTCGTAGGTTTTGTCAAATCCAAGGTGGCCAGCGGTTTCGTCATCATGGAAAGCTTACAAGATGCTTGAACGAAGGGAACGAGGCACAACTGGAACACATCCGGCACCATCGGTGTGGTTATTGATACGGTGCAGCGCGCCATCAACCAACCGGAAATTTCGTAGTTGCCGATGTAGGCGGCTATTAGGTGGTTGCGTTGAACCGGTGAACCGATTGATTATGTTTCAGCAGTAGGTGTCGGCGCGTTGGCAGGCAACCAAGTCGCGAAAGTCGGCAGACGTGGCATCTCGGGTGCAATGGGCAGGTGGGGCGCATGGGTGGGTGACACCAAGTCGTCCGACGACTGCGTGAGAGGGCACCGTGAAAGCGCGTCTGCGTCGAGGTGCTTGACTCCGGACTTGTACGTAACCGTAAAGTCGTATTCTTGCAAGCGCAGCACCCACCGTCCAAGTCGTCCAGACAGGTTCTTTAAGGAAGACAGCCAACACAATGCGTGATGGTCTGTAACGACCGTGAAATGTCGGCCTCAGAGATATGGCCGGAATTTTTGTACAGCCCAGACAACCGCCAGACACTCTTGCTCAGTGATTGTATAGTTCTGTTCCGTCTGTGTCAGAGAGCGGCTCGCATAAGCTACGACTCTTTCACGCAACTGGGCATCTTGCTGTAGCAAAACGGCGCCGAGTCCTTGCCTACAAGCATCGGTATGGAGTATGGCTGGTTGCGTGTCATCGAAATGACATAGTACTGGTCCGGAAGTTAGTGCCGGCTTGAGATTTTGAAAAGCTTTTTCGCAGACATCAGTCCAGACGAAGGAGGTTCCGGAATGCAGTAGCTGGTTGAGGGGAGAAGCCAGGGTAAAAAATTACGGACGAAACGACGAAAATATGATCCTAGTTCGAAGAAACTGCGAAGGGCTTTTTGGTATTGGGGGTGAGGAAAATTGGCGACTGCGGAAATTTTCTCTGGGTCGGGCCGGATACCGTCCTCGCTGACTACGTGACCGAGAACCTTGATAAATTTTTGGGCGAAGTGACATATCTTGGTGTTCAAAGTCAGGTTGGCGTTACCCAGACTAGTCATCAAGTCGTCGGAGATGTTCAGAAAAACTTGACGAAAAATTTACAATATCGTCACGGTAACATAGGCATGTCTTCCATTTAAGGCCCCGAAGGACTGTATCTGTCATGCGCTAAATTGTAGCAGGGGCATCGCACAAGCCAAAAGGCATTACGTTTAATTCGTATCAGCCATCTGGAGTTGCAAACGCCGTCTTCTGTTTGTGAGACTAGTTCATGGGGATCTGCCAGTAGCCAGATCGCAAGTCCAAGCTCGAGAAATATTCAGCGCCTTGCAAGCAGTCGAGCGCGTCATCTATGCGCGGCATTGGGTAGACATCCTTTTTTGTGATCTTATTCAAAGCGCGACAATCTACACAAAAACGCACTGAACCATCCTTCTTCCTCACCAGGACGACGGGGGAAGACCACGGGCTGGGGGACGGACGAATAATCTTGCGTTGAAGCATGTCCCCAACGTTTTCTTCAATCACTTTTCCTTCCGATGAAGACACGCGGTACGGGCGACGACGAACGATTTGTGTCCGTTCCGTCTCAATACGATGCGCTGCCACGGATGTTTGTCCAACTTTTCTGGAAAAGCAGTCAAAGTAGTCCTTGTGTTTTTCCAGGAGCTGAAGAAGGAGTTGGGTTTCCCTTTCTGTGAGGTCTGTGCTGATAGTGGCCGCCAGTGTGGAAAGTGATTGTCCAGAATCTGAAGGCCGTGAAACAGGGAATACGGAGCAGAGAGGAAAAAGGGACAGGGCTTCGCCATTCACAACAGAAGCAACGTTGGCGCCTTAGGGTAGCCTAATCGGCTCGGAAGTGGCATTGGTAGCTAACAGCGTCGCCGAGCTTTCTGTGAATCGGACGAGACACGTTGCGATAACGACTCCTTTGGACATAAAACGCGGAGATGGAACTATCACCACGTCACCGTCCCTGATCTGCGCAGAACGAACACAAAGTAATGTCTCTTGGTCTGGATATAAAATGCTGTCGCCACTGGCTTTTAGGTGCATAGTACGTGATTTCGGGTTGGTGACAGGAAATGACGGCGGAGGCAGAAGACAGGAAATGATGATGATGGTTGGATGTTTATGGCGCAAGTCCAACTGGGGCAAAGAGCGCCAAACCAGTAGTCATATATGAGGGGTGAAACCTTAAACACTACGAAAAGTCAGCAAAAAGAAAAGTAAAATCACAAAACGACAATGAGCATGGCTGGTGTATAGGGCCATGGAGTGATCACGCGTGGTATGAAATGAGGTCTAAAAATTGAACTTCTTTTAAATATTTAAAAACGCACTTGATAGAAAACATGGGATCGTCAGAGAGGAAAAACGCTGGGTGTAGTGGGACGTGTAGTCTGTATAGCTGTGGGAAGTGTTTGCGTCGTGTTGTGTGAAGTGCTTTGCATTGAATGAGTATGTGAACTACGGATAGGACCTCTCCACACCTGCCACACTGGGGTCTTGAAGACCCCGTGAGGAGATACGAGTGTGTGACATGTGTGTGCCCTATCCCTAGCCTAGCAAGGGCAACTTCTGTGTATCTGTTGCGTGTGTCAGTTGTGTATGGTCCCAAGCGTGGTTTTATAACGTGTAACTTGTTATCTGTTTGTTCATTCCAGTGTGTTTGCCATCTGTTGCGAAGTTGGTGTCTGATGTGTGGCTTCATGTCTGTGTATGGCACTGTTGCTATGTCCATTGTATTCAAGAGTGTAGCTGCAGTGGCCATTCGATCTGCGGTTTCGTTCCTGGCAATTCCAGAGTGCCCTGGAACCCAACAGAAAGTTATTTGAAGGTTTGATGCATATGCAGACATGATAGCCTTAAAAACATGACAGCCTTAAAAACATGATAGCCTTAAAACATGATAGCCTTAAAAACATGATTGAATGCTTTCCTGATGCAAGTGCTTGTACAACGCTTAGAGAGTCCGTGTACACGATGTATTTTAGGATTTGATGTTGGACTATGTGATTTATTACCATTAAAATACCGTATGCTTCCGCTGTGAATATGCTGCTACAAAGGTTCATTGTTTTACTGACGTTAAAGTTTGGCCCATGCGCAGCACAAGCTACAGCAGTTGCAGTCTTGGATGCATCAATGTAAAACTCTTCACAGCGGTACCTATGCTGCACAAACAAGAAATGCTGCTGAATCGCAATCCTTGGTGACCTGTTCTTGCTAAACTGCATAAAAGACAGGTCACATGACACAGGGCGGAGATGCCATGGTGGAATTGAATGAATGATGGGCGTCTTGTGAATGCCTAAAAACGAGACTTCTAGCTCAGAGGCTTCTTCTCGCACTCTTAGAGGAAACGGCATGGAGATTTATGGACGATTTAAAAAGAGTTGCTTTGAGGATGCATCATTAATGGTCGGAGTAAAAGGATGATTAGTCATAGACATGATTTTTGAGGCATATAAAACATCCATGTACACCCTCTGGTGATCTAGGGACCATTTATTGCATTCTACATAGAGACTTTGGACAGGGCTAGTGCGAAAAGCAGCGCTTGCGAGGCGTAGCCCTAAATGCAGCACCGGGTCCAGCATTTTTAGTGCCGCTTTTTTGGGCACCCATATGCAACCCTGCCGTAGTCCAAGCGGGATCCAACTAGGGCGCTATAAACCCGCAGAAGGAGTTGCCTGTCTGCACCATACGACTGGTGGGAGAGAACTTTGAGAATATTCATAGTTTTTAGGCATTTTTGCTGAAGATGTTTCAAGTGGGGAACAAATGTTAGCTTGTTATCGAATATTATGCCTAAAAACTTGTGCTCCTTTTTAACAGGAATTGAAACGCCATTAAGAGTAATATCTGGGTCCAGATGGATCCCGCGCTTTTTGGAGAACACAACACAAGAACTTTTTCCTAGATTGAGTTTAAAACCATTCTTGTCTGCCCAGCTGACAAGTTTTTTAACACCAAGCTGGACATGACGTTCACAGATTGACATATTACAAGATTTAAAAGATATCTGTGCGTCACCTACATACATAGAGTAAGAAATGGTAGGTGGCAATGCCTTCCCAAGAGAGTTCATTTTAATTATAAAAAGAGTACAGCTAAGAACTCCACCTTGCGGCACGCCGTTTTCTTGCACATGAATCCTTGAGAGTGCGTTACCAACTCTCACGCGAAACGTTCTTTGGGGCAGATAACTAGCCAATGTGTTGAGCATATGCCCGAAACACTGAAAGACTTCAGGTCACTGAGCATCCCGTAGCGCCAAGTGGTGTCGTAGGCCTTCTCGAGGTCGAAAAACACAGTTACTAAAAACTGCTTATGCACGAAGGCATCCTTAATATACGATTCAAGAACTACGAGTTGATCATTCGTGGATCGCCCTGCCCTGAAGCCTGCCTGGCAGCCCTCGAGAAGACCGTTGTACTCAAGGAAGTACACGAGCCTGCGATTTATCATCTTCTCGAAGAGCTTGCACAGGCAGCTCGTCAGGGCAATAGGGCGGTAACTTGAGGGGGACGACGGGTCCTTTCCCTCCTTCAGGAAAGCTACAACTATAGCCTCCTTCCAAGAGTTTGGAATGTGCCCCGAAAGCCAAATCTTGTTATATAGGTGTAAGAGTGTTAGAAGAGTGTCTGCGTGCAGGTGTTGTATCATTGTTTATGTGATGTCTGGGCCTGGAGCTGGAGTTTACACGTGCTCAAACCAGCCCTCAGCTCATACAGTGAAAACTCTGAGTTATAAAAAGATGTTGACCTATTGTTATCTACTATAGGCTTCTTTTCGGCCATTTGTTTCTGTTTCATGAAAGTGTTTGTGTAGTGTGCTGAACTAGAAACGTGTTGGAAGTGTTGTGCGAGTGTGTCAGCCTGGTCTTCGAGTGTGTCCCCTGTAGTGCTGACCAGAGGCAGGCTGTGTGTTTGTTGTCCCTTGAGTTTGCGTGTTCTCGTCCATACTTTCCGTGTGTCTGTGTAGGAGTTTATTGATGTTATGAATGTACGCCAACTCTCTCGTTTTGCCTCACGGCGCACACGTTTTCCTAACGCCTTGGCGCGTTTGAACAACAGGAGGTTTCCCGACGTGGGGTACCGACGAAGGATACCCCACGCCTTGTTCTGGGCCTCTCGCGCCCGCCTACACTCCTCATTCCACCGCGGCCTCCGCTGGTTGCGCGTGGCACCAGAGGCGTGGGGAATGGACCTTTCGGTGGCGTCGAGGATGTGCGCCGTGAGCAGTTGGGTAGCTTCTTCAACCTGTAGGTGTCCTATGAATGTGTGGTGTAGTTTGGATGTCTCTGTAGATGTATTGCAGTTAGCTCTTGCTTCATTGAACCTGTTTTGGGAAGATGAACTGCATGGGCCTTTACCTATGTATGTGAGTGAGGTGGGGAAGTGGTCACTAGCGTATGGGTCAGTGCCCACACCCCACTCGAGGAGAGGAAAGAGAACTGTGGAGCCAATCGCCAATTCAAGACATGAGTATGTGTTGTGTCCTATGTTATGGTATGTAGGCTGTTTATTGTTGAAAAGGCATGCTCCTGAAGACGTAAGGAATTTCTCTATCAGGCGACCTCTGGCATCCGTGTGAGCAGAGCCCTAAAGAGAGTTGTGAGCATTAAGGTCGCCTGTCAGGATGTATGGTTCGGGCAGCTGGTCAACCAGCGCCTCGAAGTCAGAGCTTAAAAGTGAAGCATCAGGAGGAATGTATATGGAGCATACCGTTATTAACCTATTCAATATTATTGTTCGAATTGCCACAGCCTCAAGGACAGTGTTGAGAGTGACAGGGTGGCAGGCTAAAGATTTCTGGGCAATTATGGCCACACTGCCAGAAGAGTGTGTGCAGCCATCCCTGTCCTTTCTGAAGACCATGTAACTATTCAAGAAATTTCTGTGCTTGGAATTCAGATGTGTTTCCAGAACACACATTACACTTGGCTGATTGGTATGCAGAATCTCATACACGTCATCCAGATTATTTAAAAGGCCTCTGCAGTACCATTGTATTATGTTTTCTCTTCCCATTATTTAGTGTGAGAGCTACTGGAGTGTGTGTGTTTGTGTGTCGTCTTTCGGGGCTGTGACTCTCGCCTTTTTTCGCTTGTCGGGAGGCTTTGGCGTCGGGACGCGTTCCTTGCGGTGCACCGCAGGCAAGAACGGCACGACGTCCATCTCGTCGTCCGATGTCCTGGGTGTGCCCGTCGAACCGGGCCCCCCGGACTTGGCCCCCCTTCGGGGGCCCTTTGTTTGACCCGCCACCGCCGCAGGTGTCGGAGGCACCAGAAGTGGCACGGGCGGTGCGGTTGCGGTGGGAGCCGGTGCGGGGCCCGTCCGACTCGCGGTACTATGTCCCCGCCGAAACCAGACGCCGCTCCACCCCCCGGCGAGCTGCGTCTGCGTACCTCCCCAGGGGGAAAGAGGCGAACCTCTTTCGCGCCTCTGGGAAGGTGATGTTTTCAGTGACTTTGATGATGATTATTTTCTTTTCTAATTGAAACTTTTCACGTTTTCTGGAGTACGCCGCATGTGGGCCCTCACAGTTTACGCAAAGAAATTGTTGAACGTTACAGTTGTCGGATGGGTGGTCGTGCTGGGCGCATTTTGCGCAGGTAAGTCGGCCGCGACAGGAGTTTGTGCCCTGCCCGAACCGTTGGCACTTGAAACAGCGCCGCGGTTTCGGGATGTACGGCCGGACTGAACATCGGATGTAACCAGCATTGAGGAATTCTTGAAGGGTTGAGTTGTCAAAGACTAGGATGAGGTGCTTTGTCGGTATTTGTTTATCGTCTCTGCGGATGGTTCTGCGCCTGACCGCTGTTACGCCCTGACTACGAAGGCCCTCCACCAGGTCAGCTTCAGATTCATTTATAGGTCATACTCGGAAATCACGCCCTGGGAGCTGTTTAAGGTGCGGTGGGGCGTGACTCGGATTGGCACATCGGCGATGCTGGTTTGCGCAAGAAGTTTATTGGCCTGGTCCTGGCTACTGACCTCGACAAGAACTTCACCGGTTCGATGTTTTTTGGCCTTATACGACCCTCCTACAATACCGTCAAGAAACTTTGAAATCAGAAATACCGACTGTGAAGCAAGAGGTTTTGATTGATCTACAGATTCCATCACGATGAAGCGAGGATAGTTGTTCGGTTTCGGAGGCCTCAAGTCAGGAAGTGGTGGAAAAGAAACTTCGGTGCAGCCCCTTTTCGGGGGCAGATCACGTCTGGGGGGGGGGTTGAAAATGCCATATAGCATAGTATAAAAGCCGGGAGACGGGGGTACTTTCTTCTTTGACCTTACCCTGGTAGCCAAAGAGGTCCCGGAGCTCCCTGCCTGGTAGACAGGCAGGAAGCCCATCGGGCAGAGCTTGACCAAGGCTCCGACGGCCACCGTTCACGGCTCCTAACCCTTCACCTTTCAACTTCTAGTCACGGTAGGTAACAACTTAAGTATTGGGGGCTCGGGGTACGCGGTATCGCCACTCACCGTCACCAAGATTACTCAAGGTGCCCCGTGCGGGGGAAGACAGGAAATCCCAACCCAAAAGCACAGGGCGACAACACTATACACTGAATATGATGGCGAAAGCCACCGATGAAAACTCGCACTGTGCATCGTCCGGAGGGCCTAATCACACTGCTGTTGGCTCCTTGTAATGAGGGTCCGTTGTAAGGTGTTCGGGCCTTGCGTAAGTGTGCACACAATTCCGCACTTATGACTGAAACACTAGCACCAATGTCAATTAAAGCATCGATGTGAACACCTTCCACTAAAACAGACAGCAAGTTCGACGGACGCTCTGGAGGACTTGTAAGCTTTGCAGGAGATGCAGTCTTCCCTCCCAAAACTGCATTAGCTACTTTTCCGGGCGGTGGTCGGTGACGTAAGACGCAGGGCGAAGAGGCGATACCGAGCGGCCACCTGGTGAAGGCAAGCGGGGTCGTAGTCCACGGAAGCTGCGGGGGACGTCGTTAGACTGCGGAAACGGGAAGCGGCGGGGAGGCGACTGGTACGCACGCCGCCGGTAGCCGTAGTAATTCGGGGTCACGTTCTCGCGTTCATAGGTGGCGTAGCCACGTCGTTCATCCCGTTGGCGACGTCGACAAAACCGGGAGACGTGACCTCGAATGCCGCAATAGTAGCACACGGGGCGGTTGATGGTGGGAACCCGGGGGTGCTGGAAAGTAGGGCGGAGAGCTCGGCACACGAGGCATGGCCGCCACATAGCCAGACGACGGGTTAGCCGTGAGTGCGGACAGCGGCAGGGGTGTCCGTCCAACGACCTCCGAGTAAGACGGTGTTGAAGGACCCACAGGTTGAACAGGACGCCGTAGCACTGGTATGGCGGCCAGCTCCTCTTTAACCATTTCGAGAAGGCCAGGTGCAGGAGATGTTGACGGTACATCATGTGTGCAGTGAGAGACGTCGCCATACATTTCCTCGCGAATTAAAGCGCGAATCACCGCACGAAGGTGTTCGTCTCCAAGATGAGTAGACGCCATGTCCCGTGGAAGGCGGGTCGATTGACGTTCGTCGAGACGCTGACAGGTAGAGATTACGTCTGATACGGTGTCCACGTTCTGAAGGACAAGTGCGTTGAACGGGAACTCGCTGATGCCGTTCAGAATGTGACGGACACGGTCGGACTCCTGCATATCTTTGTCGACGCGGCGGCATAGCGCTAGAACATCCTCGATGAACGAGGTATAGGTCTCGTAAGCTTGCTGCACACGGACATCCCCTATTGTCTTTGCGTTGTCGCTCCGAGCTTTAGTGGAGCCAATAATCTTTCGCAGCTCCGTAGTGAAGCCAGGCCAGTCGGTAAAGTCATGCCGTTGGTTTAAATATTACGTCTCAGTGACCTGCTTGAGAGAGAAGCCAACGTTCAACAATTTTTGGAGATCATCCCACCTATTGAACTGGCTGACGCGGGTGTAACTGCCCAGCCACTCCTCGACGTCTTCTCCCCGAAGACCATAGAAGTGGGGCGGGTCGCGCTCGGGACTGGTCACAATGCATTGCAGGGGCGCGGAGACAGCGCCACTCGGAGTATCTTGCGACATGGGCATTGGTCCCGAGGGCAAGCGGCGACCGGAATGGAGCTCCAGGGGTGTCGAAGGAGAGGTACAGCTGAGGATCGAGTTGCAGCTCCACCACTTGTGAGGCCGTAGGTAGGAGGCGACCAGACCGTGGCTTCGTAGCTCCTTTATTCGGAGGCGAGTCGAAGAGAACCCAAGATGGCGATCAAGCCCAAGCACTGATTATGATCACCGAAGAAGCTGGATCGTCGGTGATGATGAGTATGTACAAGGAATGAAGAATTGATCCCCTCAAGCCGGTGGTGATGATAGTGAACAATTGCTGCCTGCGGTGGCAGACAAGATGTAACCTCAAACAAAGCTCATAATATATATATATGCATATACATATACATATATATATATTGTTCGCCTTTCAATATATATATATATATATATATATATATATATATATATATATTGAAAGGCGAAGATTCGAGGCAGCCTTTTATTCAGGCGATCGGGGCCGAAGAACACCAGATCACACCATGATGATGATAATCTACAAAATGAAGAAGTGGCGGAGGCCACTGTGCGATGACGGGGATTTACAGGTGATGCATAGAAATGCGCCCTTGTGAGGGGATTGGCCCTCACACTAGTTCGTCCCTCCAAGCGATGCAGCTACCTGACTCAATCCGTCCCCACACTATTTCCTCCCTCTTCGCAAAGGGAGGCGCCCGTCGCCATCAGTCCTCACGCTATTTCCTCCCTCTTCGCGAAGGCAGGCGCCCGTCTGCCGACTACGGTGTAACGCGGCGAACGAAGGGTTTCAAACGAGAAACGTGCACGATTTCAGTGCCACGGCAGCGGCGGTCCGTGGAGGCACAGTTAGGAGTGATGCGGTAGTTGACGGGCGAAGTTTCTTCTAGAACGGTGTACGGGCCGAGAAAGCGATGAAGGAATTTTTCGCAGCGTCCGGGGACCCGAACAGGAGTCCATAGCAAGACCTCGTCACCGGGATGAAAGCAAACCTCTCTGTGAGAAGCATCATAGCGATGCTTGCGGTCTTCTTGGCAAGCTTGGGTGCGCAGACGAGCTTGGTGACGGCAGTGATCCACACGGGCGACGAACTGTTCAGGTAACGAGTTTGAAGCAGGGGGGGACGCCAGGAAGAAGCTTGAATCGAGTATGAGTGACGGTTGGCGGCCGAATACAAGGAAAAATGGAGAGTAACCGGTGGTGCTTTGAATAGCAGTATTATAGGCAAACGTTACGAATGGCAGAATGGTATCCCAATTGCTGTGGTCAGGTTGAATGTACATAGAAAGCATGTCTGATAGGGTGCGATGAAAGCGCTCGGTGAGACCGTTTGTTTGCGGGTGATAGCTAGAGGTCGTCTTGTGAACGGTACTGGCGGCTTTTAGGACGTCGGCGACAATTTGGGCGAGAAATGTCTTCCCCCGATCACTTAAAAGGTTACGAGGGGCGCCATGACGCAGAAGGACCGCCTGTAAAAAGAATTCTGCGATCTCTGAAGCGCAGCCGGTACGGACAGGTGCCGTTTCCGCATATCGCGTCAAGTGATCCACGGCAGTTACAATCCAACGGTACCCTCGGGAGGTAGCAGGGAGGGGTCCATACAAATCAATTCCGACTGTATGAAAAGGAGCTTCAGGGCAGGCAAGCGGCTGCAGAGGTCCAACAGGGGGCAACGTAGAACGTTTTCGCTGCTGGCAAGGGACGCATGAAGCGACGTATCGAGCGACAGCAGAAGACAGGCCAGGCCAGAAGAAACGCGTGCGGACACGATCGTAAGTCTTCTGGAAGCCCAAGTGACCGGCGGTAGCATCATCGTGCAGAGCAGCCAAAATCTGCGAGCGAAGTGATCGGGGCACGACGGGAACCCATTTTGGACCATATGGTTGATGAGTGGACCGGTATAATGCGCCATCGATCAGCTTAAAGTGGCTCAGCTGGCGGCGCAAGCGACTGTTGGGAGGATGTGAGGTTCCGGTGATGCGGTCCATTAGTGTGCGGCAGTAGGTGTCTGAGCGCTGATGGTCCACAAAATCGGGACGGCTCTGGACATCCACGGCGTCGATGGCTGCTATGGTGGGATGTGCGCGCAGCGAAGACACGCTTCCGGAACATGGGAGCAATGGGCAGCGTGAAAGGGCATCTGCGTCTAGGTGCTTCTTTCCGGACTTGTACGTGATCGTAAAGTCATGCTCTTGTAAGCGAAGAATCCAGCGGCCGAGACGCCCGGAGAGGTTCTTCAGGGACGACAACCAGCAGAGTGCATGGTGATCCGTCACAATACTGAAAGGGCGGCCGTATAGGTACGGGCGAAATTTCTGTATTGACCAAACAACGGCAAGACACTCCTGCTCAGTGATAGAATAGTTTTTCTCAGCAGGCGTCAGTGAGCGACTGGCATATGCGACTACCCGTTCTCGATTTTGGGAATCGGGTTGCAAAAGTACAGCCCCAATTCCATGCCCACTGGCGTCTGTGTGAAGAATGCAGGGTTTTTGCTCGTTGAAGTGGCTGAGGACCGGTCCAGAAGTGAGAGCGGCTTTGAGCCGTTCAAATGCCTCTTCGCATTCGTCGGACCACTTGAAAGGGGTGCCACATTTTAAAAGCTTGTTGAGGGGAAAGGCGATGGTCGCGAAGTCCCTAACAAAGCGACGAAAATATGACGCCAGTCCAAGAAAACTCCGGAGTGCTTTCTGATGTAAAGGGCGGGGAAAGTTAAGTACAGCAGCAATCTTGTCCGGGTCGGGCCGAATACCATCCTTGTTGACCACGTGGCCCAAAACTTTGATACTTTTGCAAGCGAAATGACATTTCTTCGTGTTGAGCTGCAGACCTGCCGTCGCAAGGCATGCGAGGACTTGGTCGAGGCGCTTAAGATGTTCACTAAAACTCGTAGAAAAAATGATGATATCGTCCAGATAGCACAAGCATGTTTTCCATTTTAAACCACGGAGCACGTTGTCTATCATTCGCTCGAATGTGGCAGGAGCGTTACACAATCCAAAGGGCATCACGTTAAACTCATACAGGCCATCCGGAGTTGCAAATGCTGTCTTCTCTTTGTCGTCATCATGCATGGGAATCTGCCAATAACCGGAGCGGAGATCAAGGCTGGAAAAATACTCCGCTCCCTGCAAACAGTCCAACGCGTCGTCGATTCGGGGCATCGGATAGACGTCCTTGCGGGTGATCTTGTTGAGGGCACGATAGTCTACGCAAAAACGCACCGATCCATCTTTCTTGCGCACCAAAACGACTGGGGAGGACCAGGGGCTAGAAGACGGGCGAATTATATCGCGGCTAAGCATGTCCTTAACTTGTTCACTGATAACCTGACGTTCAGAGGAGGACACACGGTAGGGACGACGGTGGACAACGCTGTTGCCATCTGTGTGGATCCGGTGAGTGGCTGTTGAAGTAGTTCCCAGCGAAGTAGCATAGCAATCAAAGGACGATTTGTGTTTGCTCAATAGGTCGAGTAAAGAGTTCTTCTCCGTTGGTAAGAGATCGGAGCTGATTGTGGCTTTAAGAGCGTCGAGAGGCGCTACTGTACTGCCAGGAGGGGACCCTGATGGTAGGCAGGAGAGTGGGACAACAGAGAGAGCAGCCGTGTCCACAACAGTCGCTACAGTGGCGCCTTCGGGAATGAGGATTGCCTCGGAAGAGGTATTGGTTGCAGCTAGTAGGGCCGTCCCGTGTGAGAAGCGGACCAGACAAGTAGGAATGAGGACACCCTTGGGAAGAAACCTTGCGATTGGACTAGTAAGGACGTCCCCTTCACGGATGGTATCGGAACGAACCGAAAAAATTTTCTCTTCACCAGGGGCGATGTCAATTGCAACACTAGCAACAAGGCGATGCGGCGTGATCTCCTCAACGCTGGAATAACCTGTCTCTGAAAGATGTATTTCCGGTCGATGACACGATATTACAGCACCCGCTGAGCTGAGAAAGTCCCATCCTAAAATAAGTTCGTGGGCGCAGGGAAAGATAACTGCACACTGAATGTGATGCCAAATACCGTCTATAAAAACACGCACAGTGCAGGTCCCAGATGGCTGAATCATATCGTCGTTGGCCCCACACAATAAAGGTCCGGTGTACGGAGTTCGAACTTTTCGGAGACGCGCACACAAATCTTCGTTTATAACTGACACAGCAGCTCCGGTATCGACGAGGGCAGTGACATTAATACCTTCTACAACCACTGACAACATGTTCCATGGACGTTGCGGGGAATTTTCAAATTTTCCGTGTAAAGCAGTTTTTCCCCGAAAAACTGCAGGGCTTAGTTTTCCGGCGGGTGGTTGGGATCATGCGATACCGGGCGAAGGGGTGACACTGCCCGGCGGAATGGTGATGGGGAACGGCGCCGCGGGTTTCGAGAGTTGCGCGAAGGGTCAGCCGAGTCAGGTGGAGACGACGGACGACGTGTTGGCGGCGAATAATCGCGTTGGCGGTACCCATAACTAAAACGCGTGTTGTCACGCTCATAAGTGTCATATCCACGTCGTTCGTCTTGTTGACGCCTGCGGCAGAAGCGGGAGATATGGCCGCGGATGCCGCAGTAATAGCAAACCGGGCGACCAAAAGGTGCGTCTTGGCGCGGTGATCGCCACATGGGGTAGGGAGAGCGCGGTCCCAGCACCGGAGGAACGGCTGCGACGCAGCCAGCAGCATGTGGAGACATGACCGGCGCCAGAGGCAGGGGCGGTCGAGCCGCTACGTCAGAGTACGATGGCATCATTACTGGAGCAGGAGCAGGAGGAGAAGAGGGAACAGGCATTGCCGCAAGTTCTTCCCTAACGATATCTCGGAGGCAGGTCGCAGGTGGACCGGAATGGACACCAGGGGCACAAGCAGCACCATAATCGCGGAGCTCTTCCCGGATAATAGCGCGTATAAGAGTCCGCAGTTTATCTTCTCCAAGGTATTGCGGTAGAGCTGTCTCCTGCTGGAGACGGATAGACTGCATCTCATCCAGCCTCCGGCAAATTGTTGTCACATCAGCCACGGTGGACGGGTTTTGAAGCGCCAAAGCCGTGAAAGCGAAATGGCCGATGCCCTTAATGATGTGACGCACCTGATCCGCTTCCGTCATGTCGTTGTCAACCCGGCGGCATAAGGCAATGACGTCCTGAATATACGCGGTGTACGTTTCCTGAGCCTGTTGGACGCGGGTCTCCAGTGCCTTCTTTGCGCCGTCGGAACGAGCTGCGGGAGTGCCGAAACTGCGGCGCAGCTGTGCGGTGAAATCAGCCCAGTCGGTGATCGAGGCTTTGTTGTTAAAAAACCACGTTTTGGCCACTTTATCCAGATAGAAATTCACATATGCCAGCTTGGCGATGTCGTCCCAGCGATTAAACGTGCTAACTCGGTTGTAATCATCCAGCCATTCCTCGACGTCCTCGCCGCGAAGCCCGGTAAAGAAGGGGGGGTCGCGCTGGCGGATGGCCACGAAGCACGGTGGCACGGCCGAACCCGCAGCGTTGGATGGTTACGCTGTCATTGGCATGGCCTTCTGCTGTAGGCGACGTCCCGAACGGAGCCCCAGGGGTGCACTCAGAGAGGTAACCCAAGGGATCCAGTCGCACACTCCACCACTTGAAAGGCGAAGATTCGAGGCAGCCTTTTATTCAGGTGATCGGGGCCGAAGAACACCAGATCACACCATGATGATGATAATCTACAAAATGAAGAAGTGGCGGAGGCCACTGTGCGATGATGGGGATTTACAGGTGATGCATAGATATGCGCCCTTGTGAGGGGATTGGCCCTCACACTAGTTCGTCCCTCCAAGCGATGCAGCCACCTGACTCAATCCGTCCCCACACTATTTCCTCCCTCTTCGCGAAGGCAGGCGCCCGTCGCCATCAGTCCTCACAATATATATATATATATATATATATATATATATATATATATATATATATATATATATATATATATATATATATATATATATACATAAGGCTAAAGTAGCCCCGCCGGTAGCGTAGTGGTTAGCGCACCAGACCGGTATTCTGGAGGTCGTGGGTTCGGATCCCACCTTGCGGCCATTTTTTCTCCACTTTCTTATTTTCTAAATTCTTTATCTTGAGTTACTACATCCTCCCCTTTGCTTTCCGAGGTCTTATTGACTGCCATTTCTTATTTCATTCTTATTTTCAACAAGCCCCTCATTTCCTATTCTGATTCGCTAAATGCATAGCGAGGGCCTCTGTTCTGGTAGTCTTGGTGCAATAGGGAGCTTAAGAGGATTCAACGCTGGTCGACCACTCTCGACATGTCGTAGACGCTCGAGTCACGGCCCGGGGGTTAAAAAGAAGGTCACCTTCACCCCGAGTAGTCCGAGTGGCGCTGGCTACCACCCCCAAGCGCAGGAAACAAAAACACCTGAACATAAATACCCCAGAAAGTGGAGGCTAAAGTAGCCCCGCTGGTAGCGTAGTGGTTATCGCACCAGACCGGTATTCTGGAGGTCGTGGGTTCGGATGCCACCTGGCGGGCATTTTTTCTCGACTTTCTTATTTTCCAAATTCTTTATCTTGAGTTACTACATTCTCCCCTTTGCTTTCCGAGGTCTTGCTGACTGCCATTTCTTATTTCTGCCTTATATATATACAGTCGAACACGGATATATCGAACACGGGTATATCGAATTATTGTCTATATCGAACTCATAAATTATCCCCTTGAAAATTCTGTGTAAAAGTATAGGAATACGTACGTTTATATCGAACCGTAGTTTTCCCGACATCGGGTATATCGAACGCCGCGGGAGCTGGTAGGTGCTCTTCGGCGGTCGCTGCACCCCCGATTGAGGTTGAGGGGGATGTGGACGAATGCGCGGGCATGGCGAAGGTCGGGTACAGGAGGCGACTCCTCGATAGGCTTTTGATGAACCTCCGCGTGGGCACCGAACTTAAGGTTGACCTGTTGGGAGCCATACGTATGATGACAAGCGCTTGGAACCGCGTGAAGAAGGAGACCGTGGCCAACTGCTTCCGGAAGGCAGGCTTTGTGACGGCCGAATTTTCAGAAGCTTGGGAAGACGGCGACGACGACGACGAGAGCATGGGCGACACGTTTCGTGAGTTGTCGTCCTTTTTCCCGGCTGCTGTTCCAGCCGGAGTGTCTGTCGACGACTTCGTGAACGCTGACACCAATGTTCAGGCTGTTTCGAGCCTCGGTGACGAGGATATTGTAGCTGCGGTCGTACGAACCCAGGCCGATAGCTCTAGTGGTGAAGATCGTCCGGAAGAGGAGGCGGCTACACGATCGTACTCCGCGGGTAAAGTGGCCGCTGCGTTCAGCTTGATTCCCCGTTGTTGCGGCGGCATGGAAGGAACTGGGCTGTCGCACCTGGACGGCCTCGAGAATATTGAGACCAGCGTCTTTAATTTCATTTCCAGGACTAAGAAGCAGGCCAATATCAGCGATTTTTTTTTCACGGAAATAAAGCGTCCTGTTGCGTCGTGAGTGCGGAATTAGTTGTCATTCTAGAATGCGCCCATCGGTAAGTGATCGTTGGCCATAGGTGACGTCTCAGAGCCCATCTTTTTTATATCGAATTTGTCATATATCGAACTATTTCGCGACCCCCTTGGAGTTCGATATATCCGTGTTCGACTGTATATATATATATATATATATATATATATATATATATATATATATTATATATATATATATATATATATATATATATATATATATATATATATATATATATATATTTATACATATATATATATATATATATATATATATTTATAGTCGTGAAGTAGAGTCCTTAGTTGCTGCAGGAATACGCACAAAGTAGAAGTACGCTCTTCGGAGTCTTTATTTCCAACGTTTATAAATATGTATATATATATCTATATGATACACAGCAAGAACAATAACAAACAATGTTTACTTACGTAGCGGCAACGGGACTTGCCTTCATCAGAGTAAAGTTACATGATTTTGCTGTCGCAAACATTTTGAACACATTTCTTATATAGGTTTGCATAAAACTGTGAGAAAGAGCGGAAAATGTTTCGGAAATGGGGAGTGTGCATACAGTCAGGCTACGCCTATGTTACAAACTCAACAAACAAACAAGAAAAATAAAAAGGGGGGGGGGAGCGAGAGAGAGAAAAAGGGGTCGTGTTAACAATGCAGCGTTCAAGGTTGCACCATGACGGGTCAACGTATGCCACGCGGGCTGCAAGTTCAGGCAATGGGGGAAACTGGACAACCGCGATTTGAAAAGAAAGGGAAGAGTATACACTGAGGTATTCAGTGACTGTTGAGACTGGTTCGGGGCGAAGCGAAGAAGGGTGTGCCCCCAGCGGGTCAAGAGAATAGATAGGGGGCACAAAAGAGCATTTCACAGAAGCTAGCAATTGAACAGGAAATAGGTAGGGTCACAAAAGGTTAAACATGAATAGATCACAAAGAGATCACAAACATGAATAGATCACAAACATTTTGAACACATTTATTATATAGGTTTGCATAAAACTGTGAGAAAGAGCGGAAAATGTTTCGGAAATGGGGAGTGTGCATACAGTCAGGCTACGCCTATAGCCCCGTGTACATGGACGCGACGGGGGCGGGGTGAGTTGAGTGGCGGGTTCAGCTCACCTCGACGCGTCCGTGTTTATATGAACCCCGTCCAAAGAATCGAGGTGAGGGGAGCGGCGGGTTCACGGAAAAGGGGCTACCGTATTTTCACGACTCTAACGCACACCCTTTTTTGCTAAAAGGTAGCTTAATATTTGTGTGCGCGTTACAATCGGGCTCAAAACCGAAATAGGCTATAAAGCGGCCAGCAGCATTGCCATGCGCAACGGACACGAAGTACCCGCAAAATCCAACTCAATCCAATGAAAACAATCCGTCAACACCACGTGAGTGAATTTCGGCGCACTGATTCCTCAATGGCATGCCGCATACCCTGGTCAGCTGTTGCACATTTTTTTGTGCTTCTGCTTAGCCCCTAACGCTTAGAATTATGAAGATCAACGCACTTGAGCCGCATTAGGCTAATAAAGCTGCTGTATTAGGAGAGTTAACAATGCCATTTGTCCTGGGGAGGGAGGCCTCGTTCCCACCATCACTTAAGAATGTTTAACTCTTTGTGATCTATTCATGTTTAACCTTTTGTGACCCTACCTATTTCCTGTTCAATTGCTAGCTTCTGTGAAATGCTCTTTTGTGCCTCCTATCTATTCTCCGGACCCGGGGGGGGCACACCCATCTTCGCTTCCCCCCGAACCAGTCTCAGAAGTCACTGAATACCTCATTGTATACTCTTCCCTTTCTTTTCAAACCGCGGTTGTCCAGTTTCCCCCATTGTCTGAACTTGCAGCCAGCGCGGCATACGTTGACCCGTCATGGTGCAACCTTGAACGCTGCATTGTTAACACGACCCCTTTTTCTCTCTCTCGCTCCCCCCCCCCCTTTTTATTTTTCTTGTTTGTTTGTTGATGTTGTAACATAAGCCCCGTTTACATTGACCCGACGAGGGCGCGTTGAGTCGAAATAAACAGGTTTTTTGGACTCGACACCCCCATGTATAGGCGGGCGGGGTGGGTCAGAGAGCCGTCGCGGCGAGTCCAGTCAACTCGGAGGCAGGGGGTGGGTTAGCTCGCTCGTCGGGGTGAGCCGGCGGGCCGCGGGGAGCAGAATACCGTATTTGCGCGGTTCTAACGCGCCCCCAATCGTAACGCGCGGGTAACTTCGCGCAGAAAAATTCGAAAAAAAATGTAACACTGACCGTACTGCGCAGATGGAAAAGACATGACACCACGTCCCTGAAGAGGGAGATTTTATTTGGCGTATGCAGCTCTGGAAGCCAAAAATGAATTGTGCTTCACAAGGTTGCTTATCCAGCTGCTGCTGGAAATAAAGTTATAGCGGGGAACACTGAAGCTGCTTGCGAGTTCAAGTGCGTTGATCTTCATAATTCTAAGCGTTAGAGGCTAAGCAGAAGCACAAAAAAATGTGCAACACCTGACCAGGGTATGCGGCATGCCATTGAGGAATCAGTGCGCCGAAATTCACTCACGTGGTGTTGACGGATTGTTTTTATTGCATTGAGTTAGATTTTGCGGGTAGTTCGTGTTCGTTGCGCATGGCAATGCTGCTGGCCGCTTTAAAGCCTATTTCGGTTTTGAGCCCGATTGTAACGCGCACACAAATATTAAGCTACCTTTTAGCAAAAAAGGGTGCGCGTTAGAATCGTGAAAATACGGTAGCCCCTTTTCCGTGAACGCCGCCGCTCCCCTCACCTCGATTCTTTGGACGGGGTTCATATAAACTCGGACGCGTCGAGGTGAGCTGAACCCGCCACTCAACTCACCCCGCCGCCGTCGCGTCACGGGGCTATAGGCGTAGCCTGACTGTATGCACACTCCCCATTTCCGAAACATTTTCCACTCTTTCTCACAGTTTTATGCAAACCTATATAAGAAATGTGTTCAAAATGTTAGTGATATATTCATGTTTGTGATCTCTTTGTGATCTATTCATGTTTAACCTTTTGTGACCCTATCTATTTCCTGTTCAATTGCTATCTTCTGTGAAATGCTCTTTTGTGCTCCCTATCTATTCTCTTGACCCGCTGGGGGCACACCCATCTTCGCTTCCCCCCGAACCAGTCTCAGCAGTCACTGAATACCTCAGTGTATACTCTTCCCTTTCTTTTCAAATCGCGGTTGTCCAGTTTCCCCCATTGTCTGAACTTGCAGCCCGCGCGGCCTACGTTGACCCGTCATGGTGCGACCTTGAACGCTGCATTGTTAACACGACCCGTTTTTCTCTCTCTCGCTCCCCCCCCCCCTTTTTATATTTCTTGTTTGTTTGTTGATGTTGTAACATAGGCGTAGCCTGACTGTATGCACACTCGCCATTTCCGAAACATTTTCCGCTCTTTCTCACAGTTTTATGCAAACCTATACAGTTGAACACGGATATATCGAACACGGACACATCGAATTATTGTCTATATCGAACAGTGCAAATATCCCCTTGAAAATCCCATGCAAAAGTATAGAGCTCTTGTGCGCGTGTATCAAACTCCTGATCAAGGGCAAATCCGATATATCGAATTCCGCACCGAAGGTGGCCCTGAAAGTTTGCTTCCTTTGATGGGGTGGAGTTGATGATAATGTCGACTCATCGCAGGAGCTGCCTGGCTTGGTGAGACAGAGGCGGCGTCCGCGGCATTATGTCGCTTCGATGGCCTTCAACAGCGGTTTTCACGTTAGCACGAGGGGCAGCTCCATGAGCTAGAACGCGGAGAGTGGTTGGGGCGAAAGGACATAAAGGAGCAAAAGAAATTGTCCGGAGGCCCTCTTTTTCTGTGATTGAGCTTGTTGGTGGCTCGTGCAGGGGGACCGATGCGGCGTTTTATGGTTGTTTTGTCCAAGGCATTCATTTCGGAGTAACGAAGGCGGCAATTCGTCGGGGGCAGGCTGCTGAAAAGATGTTGGTTGAAAAGGCGTTCGGAATTCCTCGCAGTAGTTTTGAGGGCGATGCACGCATCAACGTTGACGTAAAGGCCAATGCAGCACAACCCGCCCCCCGCTATTCCGGAAGCATGTCGGGTGCAAAGCGGCTTCGTTGCACGCCTCCAGATGGGGGACGTGTTCGGTTCGGATACTGAAGACAACGGCACTCAGTGCCTGACAACGTTCCCAAC
>NW_027526361.1:215780844-215844999 GCF_048455015.1 Haemaphysalis longicornis | reverse complement strand
TGTCGCGTCACCGCGGCCTGGACACTCTTAGGGACCGTTTATACACTCTGGGCAATCTTCCGCATTCCCTCCTCGCCGTGACATTATCATTCTCATTACCATTACACAATCCTCTTCCCTTGTGCATCATCATCATCGCTCTCGGTACGGTGTTCGGAACCCACTGGACCGCCGAATAAACGTCCCGGTTCACCCGTTGCTCACGGGCCTTGCAAGTGGTGGATGTTGACCTCGGTCCCGTCCTCAACGCCTTCCAAGCGCACCCCTGGAGCTCCGTTCCGGTCGGCGTTTGCCTTCAACACAGATGCAGCGTGAAGCCGGAAGCAGCCACGCTGGCGCCTCTACTCCTGCGCCTCTTGCATTTGCCGTCACCTGCCGGGAGCGCGACCCCCCGCATTCCGCAGGGCTCCGGGGTGAAGAAGTTGATGACTGGTTGGATGAGTTTATTGTGAGCGCGTATGTCGTGTCACCACGGCCTGGACACTCTTAGGGACGGTTTATACACTCTGGGCAATCTCCCGCTTTCCCTCCTCGCCGTGGCATTATCAATCTCAATAACATTACACAATCATCTTCCCTCGTGCATCATCATCATCGCTCTCGGTACCGTGTTCGGATCCCACTGGACCGCCGAATAAACGTCCCGGTGCACGCGTGGCTCCCGGGCTTACAATATATATATATATATATATATATATATATATATATATATATATATATATATATATATATATATATAGCAGAGAAGGAATTCTTGGCTACTGTTTAAATATTCAAAAACTTGGGTGCGACAACTTGGAAAACACTAACAAAGAATTTATTAAGTGCGAATGTGCGAATGCACTTCTTAAGCGACCCTGAATCACGCGTCCACCGCCGTCCGTCCGTCCGCACCACATACCACTTAGGGCGATTGGCCAAGAAGAGTTCCTAATTTCTTTAGCACATACCCACTTAGGGCGATTGGCCAAGAATCGGGCGTGAGAAGGGCTAATGCACCCGCTTAAAGGAGTACTGACACGAAATTTCAAAGCTGAGATCCGCTCTAGCAATAAAGTACAACGACAACACAAATAGGTGTCTGTGAATAAATGCATCTTTCTTTCTTTGTAGTTGTGTGTGTGTGTGTGTGATCTCTCTTTCGCGAATATTACCGAACCGCGCAAATTCAACTCCTGCATTCGCACTTTCACATTCTTCCCCTCGGGGAAATGCGGGGAAATTTTTTTCGACAGTTTCGACCAGTGGCCTGGTCTGCTTCTGGGAAAATTACAAGTGACTGAATATGCTCTACGATACACACTTCACGAGAGAGGGGAATTTTGCCCTCTACCTCTCTTTCTTGCCAGAAAAGAAACCAAATAAATGAAAGCAAACATGTACAATAACCTCAGCGGCACATATACACGTCTCTCCCCAGGCGAGCGGCGATACAAAGCAAGGAGAGGGGTAAAGGAAAACAGGAGAAAAAAGGAGTATAAAGAAGGAGGCAATTAGAAATAGAGAAATAGGGGAGAAAAGGAGAGGCAGAAGAAAGGGGGGTTCTCAGAAGCAGACACCGACGAATACGAAGGTCGAACAGCGGAAACTTGAAAGGTAGAGTGAGGGACCGCTCAGCGGCTCAGAATGACGTGACGTGCCGTATTCCGCGTACTGTAGAGAGAGAGAGAAGGAAAAAAAAGGGAAGAAAAACTCCTAGGAGTGAATTATGTTTGAAGAACGTTGTTGCAAATGTAGATAGGCGCCACATGGCCCCCAGTAGCTCACGAATGCCAATACAGGGTCTAAACACACATAGCGAGAGGAGCGGAGGAAACATGAGTACGGAGGCTGCGGCGTCGGGCAAGGTCCGCGCACTCAACATGGTCCAAAAGTCGTGTTGTAATCGATAGCCCGAGTCGGCGCGGCGCGCCACGGAGATTTCTTGGTGCAGAAGCACTAGCGGAGCGACGAAATGTCGCCGGAGGAGTCATTCCCGTGCGGAAACGCACCCCCCTAGCCCCCCCCCTTTTTCCCGAAACTGGTAACCATGTGGTCGCCAGGCGCGTGTTCTCTATTTTGTTAAAAATGGCACAACGATAATGAGGAAAATAGTTGGTTTGAACCGCAGATTTATTGCTAACAGCACTCGTTTGCCTCCCTCGCCGCACGCCCCCAGCCCCCTCCCCCCAAAAAATAATAATAATAATAAAAAAAAAAAAGTTCACGTAAGGTTTTCCAAGTGGTCGCACCCAAGTTTTTGAATATATAAACAGTAGCCAAGAATTCCTTCTCTGCTATATATACTCATGGCTACTGCTCGCACCACGATGGAGAACCTGACCTGGAAGTATCCTAAAACGAACATCAACTCCGTCGTCATAGCCGACTCACAGATGAAGCATTTCTTCACGAACTTTGATCCCCTCCGGCACGGGACCGCGGCCTTCATTTGCCAGTTGGACGCCACTGTCAGTGATATTCTGCCCCTCCTGGACTTCGTCCCACGAACAGCGAGTGTGTTGGTCCTCCACGTCGGAGCGAATGACATCCGAAAAAGACACAGATCAACAACAAGCACATTCGGCCACTACCAGGAAATGCTGGAGCTTGTTCATCGGGAGCGCCCGGACATTGCGGACATATTCGTCACCCAGCTCCTTCCCCAGACCCCGAACCGCCGTCTCGGATGCGCCAACAGAAGAGCGGTGGAGCGGTACAACCGGGAGGCCTGCCACTTCAACTCGCTGTTGCGGGCGCACTGCCGCCGGTCCCGTAACGTCCGCTACATCGACCACGGCATGGAGTGGCTGCCGTCAGGACGGGTGTTCGCTGTAGACGGACTCCACCCTAGTTTCGAGGGGGTCGCTGTGATGACCAGCCACCTGCAGCAAGTCCTCCTGCGAAACTCTGCTCGCTCCGCACATGCATGGATGGACCACGCGTCGTCCGTTTCTACAACCCACCCGAACCTCAACAGTAATTCGGACTTCCCCGTGTTCCCACAGAGGGAAGAGGCAAAAAGCGACTTGAAGAACGACTTGAACAACGAAATTGTGGGCGGCGCTCGCCGAAAGTTTGGTCGACCTCCTGCGCGGACCAGCCCGACTACTGATGAGCCTGGGGGGCCCTCGTCGGGCCGACTCTCCTACGTCGAGGCGGCGGGCGCGGGCTTGCTTGGTGCTCAGAATTGACAAGACAGCAGCTCAGGTGAGGTCCACTCTAACGCAACATGGTACAGGTCCTTTCTAGAATTGCGCACATGTGTGGAAAAACGAGTACGCTTTGACTCGCATGCGTGCTACCTAAATTCTTACGTGAAATATAATAAAGCACCCAAGGGTCTCCAAGTCAAATTATCACCATCAATGTCGACACTTAATGACACCGAGAGGAATCAGTGGACAAAAATTTTAAATGACGCATCCGTAAGCCTGACGAAATTGGTTATGGAAGACAGCACTCGGAAGGCCCAAGAGCTAAAGTCAACAGAACTGGCAAAACGTAAGGAATCAGTTCTTTCAGAATTAGAACAATGTGAACTAGAGAGGTACGAAAATAAAAAGCAGGTTATGGCGGAGAAAAGAAAATCAAAAAAAGCACGAACGAGATCAACTTCCCATTTGCGGGAACGGGGCGGCACAGCCGCGTTGGACGGCCGCGTTGGGCCTGCAGTGAAATGTGACTCAAAAGACAACCTGCCGTGTTGTAACGTTGTGAACGTCTCAAGCAGACAGCTCTCTCCAGCTGAACTCAAACTACTTTCAAAATGACTAAATTTCTCCACGTCCTCGGGAAATATCAATGAATTCGAAATGTATCAGGACCTCGACAACTTTGCTAGAAAGCTGCGCCTACGAGAATACTTTCATGACCAGCCCACGGGCAGCAAAAAACTATTTCCTGGACTTTCAGACAAAATGTTTACACCAAGTGAGCAACGCGATAAGCACTTAGACATGTACATTTCGGCCGTACAGAAAGATATCATCACCACGTTCGAAAAACGGTTGCCCGTTCGCAGCAACCTCGGATCAGACGAACGCGAAGCACTCAAGAGGCTCAGTGAGGATTCTGGCATCGTAATAAAACCGGCGGATAAGGGAGGGGCTGTAGTGATTCTGAACAAAAATGACTACCTTAAAGAGGGGCAGCGACAGCTAACTGATAAGACATTCTACCGCAAGCTTGCTGCCGACCCAACAATACAGTTTGAAGCCGAAATTATCGACGCACTCAAGTCATTGCTGGACGATTGGAAAATTACCCACGCAATGTATAAATTAATGGTACCTCATAATTCCAAGCCTGGCCGTTTCTACCTTCTTCCCAAAATACATAAAGAAAATAATCCTGGCCGCCCTATCATGTCGAGCAATGGAACGGCAACAGAAAAAATATCCAGTTTTATCGACCACCTAATTAAGGATATCCCTCCAACGTTCCCCTCATACATAAAAGATTCGGGTCACTTCCTCCGCGAGGTTGCGAACCTAGTTGTCCCACCTGGCAGTTTTCTCGTCACCATGGACGTTACGTCGCTCTATACAAACATTCCTCATACTGATGGCATACTGGCCGCGATTTCATCTTACGGTGACTCTAATTTTTGCTTAGATGTCAGCCCTAGCACATTAGAAACCCTCCTCCGCCTCGTTCTTGAATACAATCACTTTGAATTCGACAGTGAACACAACCTTCAAATTAACGGCACAGCCATGGGGTCAAAAATGGCACCAACATGTGCCAACATCTTCATGGCGTCATTGGAAACGGAATTCATTGGAAAACGCTGCCCTAAACCCGTAATTTACAAGCGCTTTCTGGATGACATCTTCTTCATTTGGGACAACGATGTGGCGAGCCTCACGGAATTCATTTCAGATATCAACTCCCTGCATCCTTCAATAAAACTAACCCATCAGATCTCAACCAAAACCATTAATTTCTTAGATGTCACGCTGCTCCTGGACAGTGGGAACATTTCAACAACATTGTACAGGAAGCCCACTGACTGCCAACAGTATCTCCACTTCTTTAGCAGCCACCCTCGCAATTGTAAAACAGGCATACCGTATTCACAGGCACACAGGTACCGTAGAATATGCTCTGGGCAGGAGGATTTCGAGAAAAATGCACGTGAACTTAAGACCTCCCTGATTGGCCAAAAATACCCAGAAGGAATAGTTGACGATGCAATTGAGCGTGCTCGCAACTTAGAAAGAGAGGACATTCTAGCTGGAAGCCGAAAAGAAAACCTCCCCGAGACTAATTTGGTTCTCACCTACTCTTCCAAAATTCCTAAAGTAAATGACATCTTGAGAAGAAATTTCAATATCATCAAACAGAGCGACCGGTTGTCGGCAATTTTCCAGCAGCCCCCTCGTGTTGTGTACCGACGTGGCAAAAACTTGAGGGACCTCTTAGTCAACGCTAAAACAGAGCCACCTGAGCGAGCTCAAGGCTGCCGACCATGCGGCAAGCCGCGCTGTAAAGTCTGCACCCACATCGAGACGACTAATATTGCCCAAGCCAGCAGGTCAACCTTTAAATGTGCTATCAAAGAAAATTTAAATTGCGACACCTCAAACGTAATCTATAAACTTCGTTGCCTCGTTTGTAATCAGGAGTACATTGGACAGACCGAAACGCCCTTCCGCACCAGATTTAACAATCAGAAGTCGCATGTAAAGGGGCTTCCCGGTCTTCCACTGTCCAGGCACCTCCGCCTCCCGGATCACTCCTTCGAAAAAATACAAGTAGTGTTAATTCAGTCCGGATTCCGCAATACTTACGAGCGGGAACAGAGAGAATCGTTCTTTATACATAAATTTCGGACGCTTACTGAGGGTATAAACGAGAGCGCAGGGAGATTGGGCTGCCTACGAGACCTTACGTGACCTTTTTTTATTATTATTATTTTGGGGGGGGAGGGGGCGGGGTCCTGCGGCAAGGGACGCAAACGAGTGCTGTTAACAATAAATATGCGGTTCAAACCTACTTTTCTCCTCATTATTGTTTTGCCATTTTTAACAAAATAGAGAACACGCGCCTGGCGACCACACGTTTACGAGTTTCGGGAAAACGGGGGGGTGGGGGGGCTAGGGGGGTGCGTTTCCGCACGGGAATGACTCCTCCTGCGACGTTTCGTCACTCCGCTAGCGCTTCTGCACCAAGAAATCTCCGTGGCGCGCCGCGCCGACTCGGGCTATCGATTACAACACTACTTTTGGGCCATGTTGAGTGCGCGGACCTTGCCCGACGCCGCAACCTCCGTACTCATGTTTCCTCCGCTCCTCTCGCTATGTGTGTTTAGACCCTGTATTGGCATTCGTGAGCTACTGGGGGCCATGTGGCGCCTATCTACATTTGCAACAACGTTCTTCAAACGTAATTTACTCCTAGGAGATTTTCTTCCCTTTTTTTTCCTTTTCTCTCTCTCCCTACAGTACGCGGAATACGGCACGTCACGTCATTCTGAGCCGCTGAGCGGTCCCTCACTCTACCTTTCAAGTTTCCACTGTTCGACCTTCGTATTCGTCGGTGTCTGCTTCTGAGAACCCCCCTTTCTTCTGCCTCTCCTTTTCTCCCCTCTTTCTCTATTTCTAATTGCCTCCTTCTTTATACTCCTTTTTTCTCCTGTTTTCCTTTTCCCCTCTCCTTGCTTTGTATCGCCGCTCGCCTTGGGAGAGACGTGTATATGTGCCACTGAGATTATTGTACATGTTTGCTTTCATTTATTTGATTTGCTTTCTGGCAAGAAAGAGAGGTAGAGGGCAAAATTCCCCTCTCTCGTGAAGTGTGTATCCTAGAGCATATTCAGTCACTTGTAATTTTCCCTGAAGCAGACCAGGCCACTGGTCGAAACTGTCGAAATAAAGTCTTTGTTAGTGATTTCCAAGTTTTTGAATATATATATAGATATATATATATATATATATATATATATATATATATATATATATATTGTAGCGTTGATTGTGGACGCGATTGATGTAATCATCATAGGCGCTCGTGCAAGGACAATTCGCCGTTGGGGATATTCGGCTTGGTGCACGCCCGACGACGAGAAGGCAGAAGTATCGCTGGGCACACGGGCCGATCGAGTATCGCGTCGAACACAGCTTGCTTGGCACGAAGAACCTCGGCTTTTCCGCAGGTCTAACTGCTCGTTAGTGGTCCAAAAAACCACGCTTCAGTTTGGTGGAGTGTGCGGGTTCGTTCCCAGCGTGACTCTACCTTCTCATCACAAGACTCCGATACCACATCCTGGAGTTACGGAGCAGGCAGCTACAGCCCGTGACGCAGCTGAACACCGACCGGGACATGGCACCGCAGCCCATCATGTGTTCGGGTGTGCTTCGCCAGCGCGACCCCCCTAACTTCGATGGAACGGATGACAACGACGTGGAGGAGTGGCTGTCGCAGTACGAACGAGTAAGCGCGCACAACAGATGGGACGATTGCATGAAGCTCAATGACTTTGTGTTTCATTTGGACCACCTAGCCAAGAAGTGGTTCCACAACAACGCCGCCACCATGGCTACCTGGGCTGAGTTCAAAAATCGTATTGTCGAGGTCTTCGGCCGTCCCGCCATGCGGAAGCTTCTTGCTGAACAGCGTCTCCGCACACGAGCACAGCGTGCCGGAGAGACCTTCACAAGTTATATCGAGGATGTTGTGGCCCTCTGCAACCGTGTTGATTCAGCTATGGCGGAAGCAGAGAAAATTAAGCACCTGATGAAAGGAATCGATGATGATGCTTTCCAGATGCTGTTAGCGAAAGATCTGAGAACCGTTGCTGACATCATCACCCACTGCCGAAGCTACGAAACACTCCGCAGGCAGAGGGCGCTTACCCGGAACTCTTCTGCCCAGGGAGAGCCGCTGTCGAGCTTGACATAGCCGGGGGCCGATGCATCCTTGATGCGGCAGCTTCAACAGTTTGTTCGCGAAGAAGTCGCTCGGCAAGTGTCCCTTCTTACCCTGGAGCCTGGATCAACGATGCCACCGTATATTCCTGGCCCATCTCCCCGATACGGAGTGCCTCCGCAGCCTACGGAAGTGACTCCTTCCGTTGTCTCGCCGACGCTTCCAGCGCTTCGCCACATGATCAAGGAACAGGTGGCTGAGGCACTGCCACCCACTCTATATTATGCACCCCTCACGTATGCCGAAGGTATGGGGAGACCGGTACAGCCAGCTGGGACGTCTTTTCGGGCGATGCCACCAACCCCGCCACGCTCTGCGGTACACAGGAATCCGCCACCGGTGAATCCGTGGCGCACGGCTGATAATCGCGCCGTCTGTTTCGCCTGCCGACTTCCAGGCCATGTTGCCCGTTACTGCCACCGCCGCGTGCCCGCGATGAATGATGACGTTGGAAACCACTCTCTTGGCTTTTGCCCTCCACACGGGTCCCCGCAGCTAATGACAGACGTGTCATCCAGGTCGCCGTTACCTGCCTTCGGTTACAACGATTTTAGCTGTCGTGACGCCGATAGCCGCCGTTCAAGCTCTCCACGTCGCCGCTCACTATCGCCGATGCGACGTCGTTCAAGCCCAACTTAACAGGAAAACTAGCCGCCGCAGTTCCTGAGGCAAGAGCTGCGCGACGTTTCAACTGCAAAATGCCTACAAATGTAATCGACGTATCTGTTGAGGGTGTATGTACAGTCGCACTAGTCGATACAGGCGCAGCCGTCTCCGTCATTACCGCCGATATTTGCCGCTCGCTTAGAAAAGTTACGACGCCGCTGCCGCAATTTTCGTTATGTACCGCAACTGCGCAACCAGTAAAACCTTTGGCAGCCTGCACGCCGCGTGTCACGATCCAGGACGTCGTGTACCCCGTTGAGTTCCTCGTGCTGCCATCCTGCTCCCATGACGTCATTTTAGGCTGGGACTTTTTATCTCGCCATCGCGCAATAATCGACAGTGCGCGTGCGCAAGTAGAATTTGATTCTTTCTTGGACGCGCCTTACGACGACCTTCAGTCCGCTGCCCCAGCAAACCTCACCGTGGCTCACGACACGGACGTCCCTACCCGCTCGGCTGCTCTCGTACCGCTCTGCTGCTGTTCCATTCCAGACGCACCTGTTCTTTTTAAGCCGTCGCCTTTATTTCTCCATCGAAAATCGCTGTCCCTGCCATTCGCCCTACTGACAGTTCATGCTGGCACGAGCGCCATAGTAGTCACCAACGAGTCCTTGGAGACCTTCGTCTCCTGCACGGTGAGGTCCTTGGCTGCGTCGACGTTGTTCGGCCACAGCTTGTCACCGCCGTACCAGACGACTTTCCGTCACGGGTTCCAGTGGCTGGACTGAGTCCTGCCCCGTCAACACCAGACCTGTCGCCTCCGGACATTGGCGCTTCGATCGATCCTACACTCAGATCAGACCAACGAGTGAGGTTCCTCGCTCTGCTATATCGGTTCCGCTCTTCTTTTGATGGCGCAAAGGCACCACTGGGCCGAACATCTGCAGTTGCCCACTCCATCGACGCCGGCTCGCATGCACCCCTGCGCCAACGACCATACCGTGTGTCGCCGAAGGGCGCAGCACTATTGACGAACAGGTGAACGATATGCTCACGCGGGGAGTAATTCGGCCCTCTAACAGTCCCTGGGCGTCTCCCGTGGTGCTTGTCACAAAAAAGGACGGCTCCATCCACTTTTGCGTAGATTATCGCCGTCTGAACAGCATAACGCGGAAGGATGTCTATCCATTACCACGGATCGACGATGCCCTTGACAGTTTACAAGGCGCCGAGTTTTTTTTCTTCCCTTGATCTGCGGTCTGGATATTGGCAGGTACCCATGGCGGAGGCCGATCGCGCGAAAACGGCGTTCATCACTCCTGACGGCCTGTATGAATTTAACGTCATGCCGTTTGGCCTGTGCAACGCTCCTGCCACGTTCGAGAGGATGATGGACACTATTTTGCGCGGCCTGAAGTGGAAAACGTGTCTTTGTTATCTCGATGACATAGTCGTTTTTTCTCCCGACTTCGACACTCATTTGAGGCGCCTGGAGCAGGTTTTGACTTGCCTTGCCAATGCCAAATTGCAACTCAACATGAAGAAATGCCACTGCGGCGCGAAAGTTGACCATACTGGGCCACGTTGTGTCGAAGGAGGGAATTCTTCCCGACGCCACCAAACTTCGTGCGGTCGCCGAGTTCCCTAAACCGACCACCATGAAGGCTCTACGGAGCTTTATTGGTCTATGTTCTTATTTCCGCCGCTTCATTCGCAATTTTGCCACCATAATTGCGCCCTTGACGGCGCTTCTCGGCAAGGAAAGCGGTATTGGCGCTTGGACGAGGGATTGCGATGAAGCCTTCGCGAAGTTACGGCGACTCCTTACTTCCCCGCCTATTCTGCAACACTTTGACCCGACCGCGCCAACAGAAATCCACACGGATGCCAGCGGCGCCGGAATCGGTGCAGTGCTTGCCCAACGCAAAGCTGGTTTTGACGATTATGTCGTCGCTTATGCCAGTCGTACGCTCAGCAAAGCTGAGTTAAATTATTCGGTCACGGAAAAGGAGTGCTTGGCCATCCTATGGGCGCTTACAAAATTTCGGCCATATTTGTACGGTCGTCCTTTTGACGTTGTGACGGACCACCACGCATTGTGTTGGTTGTCGTCGCTCAAGGACCCGTCTGGCCGCCTTGGTCTCTGGGCTCTGCGCCTTCAAGAGCATGACATCCGTGTGCTGTACCGCTCCGGCCGGAAGCATTCAGATACTGACGCTCTGTCCCGCTCCCCCCTACCGGCGGAAGACTCGTGCTCCGTTTCTGTTAATGCCGGCCTGTCGTCCCTCGACATCACGGACATGCCAGCCGAGCAGCGCAAGGACCCCTGAATTGCCTCGCTTATTGCCTTCCTCTCAGGCGTGCCCTCTGGTCAAGAGTCGCGTGCGCTCCGCCGACAAGCTGCCCACTTTGCACTCCGCAACGATATGCTCTTCAGGCGCAACTACCAATCGGGAGGTCGCAAATGGTTACTGGTGATACCTCGCCATTTGCGCATGGGCATATGGGCATCCTTCCACGCTGACCCCAGCTGCGCGCACGCAGGTGTGTTAAAAACGTATGAACGGCTTCGCCTACGGTATTACTGGAGGGGAATGTACACGTTCGTCCGCAAGTACATCCAGTCATGCATCAACTGTCAGCGTCGCAAATCCCCTCCTACTCCTGCGGCGGGCCCGCTGCAGCCATTGCCGTGCCCCGAAAGACCGTTCGACCGCATTGGGATAGACCTTTACGGTCCCCTACCCTGCACAGCCGCTGGCAACTGTTGTGTCATTGTGGCGGTGGATCACCTAACGCGCTATGCAGAAACCGCTGCTCTAGCAACTGCCACGGCACGTGACGTCGCGTCCTTCCTGGTACGCCGCTTCATACTTCACCATGGTGCTCCTCGAGAGCTGCTCAGTGACCGAGGTCGCGTCTTCCTCTCGGAAGTCTTAGAAGCCCTCCTGCGGGAATGTCGAATTATTCACCGAACTACGTCGTCTTACCACCCGCAAACCAATGGACTTACAGAACGATTTAACCGCACTTTGAGTGATATGCTTTCGATGTACGTGGCGTCGGACCATTCTGACTGGGACGTGATACTTCCTTTTGTCACGTACGCCTACAACACGGCCACGCAGACGACGACGGGATTCCCACTTTTTTTCCTGCTCTACGGACGGGAGCCGGCATGCAATTTTGCACTATCGCCCAGATCAGACCGAGTTCGCACCCATTTCGGAAATAGTCAAGCATGCCGAAGAGTGCCGTAAGCTCGCCCGCTCGATCACATCTGAACACCACCAACACCAGAAGCATAATCTCGACGCTTCCACCGCGGTTCCAACCTATAGGCCTGATTCACTTGTCTGGCTTTGGGTCCTATGCCCTACACCTGGTCTCTCACCGAAGCTTGTTGCAAAATATCATGGACCCTACAGAGTCGTCAAGCAAACTTCACCAGTGAACTACCTCGTCGAACCGGTTGCTCCCGCACCCGACCGTCGACACCGTGGAAGCGAGATAGTTCACGCCAACCGGCTGAAAGAGTATTACGATCCTGTGGTCTCCTCGTCACCTTGAGTCGCCAGGATGGCTCCTTTTCCACCGGGGGCAAATATTGTAGCGTTGATTGTGGACGCGATTGATGTAATCATCATAGGCGCTCGTGCAAGGACAATTCCCCGTTGGGGATATTCGGCTTGGTGCTCGCCCGACGACGAGCAGGCAGAAGTATCGCTGGGCACACGGGCCGATCGAGTATCGCGTCGAACACAGCTTGCTTGGCAAGAAGAACTTCGGCTTCTCCGCAGGTCTAACTGCTCGTTAGTGGTCCAATAAACCACGCTTCAATATATATATATATATATATACATATATATTGTAGTGCGGAAGAGATACAAGTATGTCGTACCCTTTCAAGTAGATTGGCCATGGCAATATTGTCACGCTGCCAAGGACGACGCAGTTGTCTAGAATTAGAAACAAGTTTATTGGAGCAAACTTGTGCTCCCCTAACAACTCAAAAGAATACAAATGCGGCGAAGCAGCGGTCAACAAAGTGACTAGCACAGGCGAGTGTCGTTGAATGAATGCCGCGGCGTCTGCTCTGCAGGCTTTTATCTTTCGGCGCAAGTGTTTCTGGAAACGTCGATTCACATCCAGAACATTGTAGATCGCAGAAGATTCTTCTGGGCTAGTGGCGTTAGGGCGAAACAGTCTGCTTATCTGAATGTGATAGCCCGTGCGGCATAAAAGTAAAGAATGTAAGACGCGCTCCGTTTGGAACGCAGATAACACAGCCGGGCGGGGCCCGGCAGTAAAAACAAACAATAAATAATCAAACCCATGCATGGTTCGCGGCATTACCCCCCCTCTAAGAGTGCATCGACCCGATGCTAAAATAAAACACAGTCCGAACGAACAACAAAAAAAGTCCGTCATCTTGCATAGTCAGGTTTCAAGCGAACTACGTGGACGACTTCGGGCTGCGTGCGTCATCGTGATGTTCCGGAATCACCATCGGGGATCACCTCGTAGGTAAGTTGGCCGACACGTCATAGAATCTGGTAGGGTCCGAAATACCTTCGCAGAAGCTTCTCACTTAGTCCGCGTCGACGGATGGGAGTCCAAACCCACACACGATCCCCAGGGTGGTACTCGGCGTCTCGGCGTCGGAGGTTGTAGCGCCCGGCATCTACTAGCTGCTGGTCCGTTGTACGAACTCGAGCCAGCTGGCGGGCCTCCTCCGCATGCTGAAGGTATCCTTGGACGTCGGCGTTATGTCGTCGTCTTCTATGTGCGGAAGCATGGCGTCGAGCATCGTATCCGGCCGTCTTCCGTAGACAAGCTCGAACGGCGTCATCTGCGTAGTTTCCTGGATAGCCGTGTTGTACGCAAAGGTGACGTACGGTAGCACTTCGTCCCAAGTCTTATGTGCAACGTCGACGCACATTGACAGCATATCCGCGATTGTCTTGTTCAGGCGTTTCGTTAGTCCGTTTGTTTGGGGGTGGTACGCCGTCATTCTTCGGTGATCCGTGTTGCTGTAGCGTAATATTCCTTGCATCAGCTCCGCAGTAAAGGCCGTTCCGCGGTCCGTGATTAGGACTTCCGGGGCTCCATGTCGCAGCACAACTTGGCTTATGAAGAACTTTGCGACTTCTTGTGCAGTCCCCCTCGGAAGTGCGGCGGTCTCTGCGTAGCGCGTCTTGTAGTCTGTCGCTACAACAATCCACTTGTTCTCGGATCGGGATGTAGGGAACGGGCCCAGGAGGTCCATTCCAATCTGTTGCAAGGGCCTAGATGGGACGCCGATCGGTTGCAGAAATCCGGCGGGTCTCGTCGGTGGCGTTTTTCGTCGCAGGCAGTCATGGCAGCTCCAGACGTAGTGGGTGACGTCGGATGCAAGGCGGGGCCAGTAGTACTTCGTCTTGATTTTCCCAATTGTGCGAGCTGTGCCGAGATGTCCGGAAGACGGGTCGTCGTGGCACGCTTCCAAAATTTCGTCATGAAGATCTGCCGGGATCACAAGGAGATAATTTGCTCTAGTTCCGGGGCTGAAATTTTTCTTCACGAGGACGGAGTTTTTCAGGCTGAATGCGATTAAGTGGCGTTTGAAGGCCCTGGGCACGGCGACGTTGCATCCTTGGAGGTAGTCGATCATGACGCGTAGATCGGGGTCGGCACGCTGCTGGGCGGCCAGGTCGCTCTCAGTCACGACTCCGAAGAACCCGCTGTCTTCATCGAAATCTTGTGGTGGCGGGTCGACGGGGGCACGAGACAGGCAGTCGGCGTCGGAGTGTTTCCTCCCGGATTTATAGACTACTGTAACGTCGAATTCTTGCAGGCGCAAGCTCCATCTACCAAGACGGCCAGAGGGGTCCTTCAAATTGGCGAGCCAACACAGCGCATGGTGGTCTGTCACAACCTTGAATGGTCTTACATTCTTTACTTTTATGCCGCACGGGCTATCACATTCCGATAAGCAGACTGTTTCGCCCTAACGCCACTAGCCCAGAATAATCTTCTGCGATCTACAATGTTCTGGATGTGAATCGACGTTTCCAGAAACACTTGCGCCGAAAGATAAAAGCCTGCAGAGCCGACGCCGCGGCATTCATTCGACGACACTCGCCTGTGCTAGTCACTTTGTTGACCGCTGCTTCGCCACCTTTGTATTCTTTTGAGTTGTTAGGGGAGCACAAGTTCGCTCCAATAAACTTGTTTCTAATTCAAGACAACTGCGTCGTCCTTGGCTTCGTGACATCTGGTGGAGGTGCGGGGTACGCACCCTTCATGCCCACTTCAACCTCTGGAAGCCGCCAAGCCAGTCCAACAAGAGCCAGCCCCCGCCAGCAAGATTTACCACCTGAGTTCGGCCTACTACCGGAGAAAGCCAAGAAGAAAGACGTCGCCACCAGCACCATGGTCAACCAAGCCAATCCTTCCGTCGTTCGGCAGCAGCCACGGGAACCGCCATCATTCGGAGGAGCCCCCGCAGAAGACCCAGATGAATGGTTGGAGAAACTGGAACGCGTCCGGAAATTCAACAGGTGGGACGACGCACAAACGTTCCGGCATGTTTTCTTTTACTTGGAAGATTCGGCTCGCACATGGTTCGAGAATCACGAGAGCTCCTTGACAAACTGGGCTCAGTTTAAAAGGGAGTTCACGAAGACCTTTACTACCGTGGTCAGAAAAGAACGCGCAGCACTTTTACTTGAAACTCGAACGCAGCACCCCAACGAAGGGGTCGTGATCTTCGTTGAGGAGATGAAGCAACCATTTTGCCACGCGGACCCCGAAATCACGGAAGAAAAGAATTTGCGCTTCCTAATGCGCGGTGTGAAGGAGGAACTGTTTGCTGGACTTGTCCGAAATCCGCAAAGACTGTCGCCGAATTCGTGACCGAAGCCAGCACCATTGAGAAAGCTATCGAAATGCGTGCTACGCAGTACGACCGGAACTATGTTGGCATGGCCAATGCGAATTGCGTCGACAACTTGCGCATTCCCCAAGATAGCCTACGGGAGACTATCCGCGAAATAGTTAGGGAGGAGCTGCGGAAACTGCTCCCAACGCCGCCGCAACCACAAGTCGCTTCTCTTACCGACGTCATTAGAGAAGAAGTGCAGCAAGCGCTGGGAACTTCAACGACGCCAGTAACACCTCGCGAGCCGCAAGCCATGACCTACGCGGCTGCTGTCCATAGCCCTCGCCCACCTGCACCCTATCGTCACGAGGCTCCGTACTGTCGTTCCCGCTCGCCGGCCCGACCACCTGCGGCGCAACCCCTCGCCCCAAGGAAGACCGACGTGTGGCGAACGTGCGACAATCGTCCGCTGTGCTACCACTCCGGAGAGGCCAACCACATCTACCGTCGCTGCCCCTACAGAAGGATCGGTTTGCGAGGGTTCTCCGTCGACGCACCCCGCCCCCGAACTAGCCAGCGCCCATCGGAGATCGAAGAGCACCTGTTTAACACCAGCCGTCGACCAGCTCGTTTCAACCGTTCGCCGTCGCCCTACCCGTACCAGTCGCCGGACCACCGTAGCAGTGCTGACTTCGCACGTGGAAGGTCCCCCAGCACACGCGGGGGAAACTAAAGGCGGCAACTTCTGGAGGTGAAGTTGCACAACGGCGGAAAACCAAACACCCTCCAACGACGCAACGATTCGCCGAAGACTGTGACTTACGACATGCCCTCATCCCGACGACCCGACCTAACCCTGACGTGACTCCTGAACACGACGACAACCAAACGGCGCGACGCGTACTTGACATGGCCAAACCTGCCGCTGAGACGACGACAACTACGACGCACAGTGCCCGACCGTCAACACGCACAAGCCGAGACGCGACGCCCCGACGCACCCGGAACTCGAGGAAGGCGGCGTCCGACGTCCAGTTGTCCATCGACGGCTTTCACGTAGTCGCCCTCATCGACACGGGAGCCGACTACTCGGTAATGAGCGGGTCATTTGCGTCTAAGCTGAAGAAAGTTACGCCAAGATGGGATGGTCCACATATACGCACAGCAGGAGGCCACCTCGTGACGCCAAGTGGAACGTGCACATCGCGCGTCACCATAGACGGCACGATGTACCCAGCACCTCCACCAGATGTCACGAAGCCAAGGACGACGCAGTTGTCTTGAATTAGAAACAAGTTTATTGGAGCGAACTTGTGCTCCCCTAACAACTCAAAAGAATTCAAAGGCGGCGAAGCAGCGGTCAACAAAGTGACTAGCACAGGCGATTGTCGTCGAATGAATGCCGCGGCGTCTGCTCTGCAGGCTTTTATCTTTCGGCGCAAGTGTTTCTGGAAACGTCGATTCACATCCAGAACATTGTAGATCGCAGAAGATTATTCTGGGCTAGTGGCGTTAGGGCGAAACAGTCTGCTTATCTGAATGTGATAGCCCGTGCGGCATAAAAGTAAAGAATGTAAGGCGTGCTCCGTTTGGAACGCAAACAACACAGCCGGGCGGGGCCCGGCAGTAAAAACAAACAATAAATAATCAAACCCATACATGGTTTGCGGCAATATAGCGACACGGAAGATGAAGAACCAGTGAACCGGACAGGGATCATCATCAGTGTGGACCGCGAGAAGAGCGCGTGAGAGCCAGCCGTCTGCCCCGCTTTCTTCGGACTGCCTTCGCTGAGCGTCCTGCGGCATTGCCTTCGCAAATAAACCGATCTTACAGTTTGGTGGAGTGTGCGGGACCTCCGCCTCAGCTCACCCCGTCTACCCTCAAAACTGGAGCTCCGCAGTCGTACCCTGCCATCTCCCATTGAGTCAACCATGCCTGGTGATGCCCAACACACCGCGCCTCCTTCCCCGCCGGCTGTCATCTGCTCCGGAGCGCTCCGCCAGCATGACCCGCCGCAGTTCAATGGCGCAGACGACCAGGACGTCGAGGACTGGCTTTCTTCTTTTGAGCGAGTAAGCGCTTACAATCGGTGGGACGAGGTCACGAAGCTCAGTAACGCGGGTTTCTCCTTGAGGGGCGTGGCTGAGCAATGGTTTCTGAACCATCCAGCTGACAGGTCGACGTGGACCGCGTTTATGACAAACATTACTGGTGTATTCGGCCGCCCAGCTATGCGCAAGCTTCTTGGGGAGCAGCGCTTAAGAGAGCGGGCCCAACAGGCCGGTGAGACGTTTACCTCTTACATTGAGGATGTGGTAGATCGCTGCCGACGCGTGAATCCGTCGATGCCTGAGCAAGAGACCGTCAAGCACATCCTTAAAGGCATCGACGAGGACGCGTTCTAGATGCTGCTCGCGAAAAATCCCCAGAACATAAGCGAAGTCGTCAGCCTGTGCCAAAGTTACGACGAGTTGCGCAGGCAGTGCACCTTGACTCGTCGCCGACTGTCGCAGCGTGACGACCCACTCTGTACGCTGGAAGTCGACGGAAACCCGTCCCTGCTGCGGTGAGGAGGTCGCCCGGCAGCAGTCGTCGCCGACACAAGATCCTGCCCAGTCGTCGCCACTCCATCAAATAATTTGGGAGCAAGTCGCGGACGCCATTCCAGCTGCTCCCGAGCCCTTGCCTGTTGCGGCGCCACTTTGCTACGCTGAAGTTGCGGCACGGACCCCGGGTCGCGCTTATGTGCCTCGACGTCGCCCACAGCCGCCGCCACATCTTACTAGGGTTCACCCGCCGCCGCTACACACCAACCCCTGGCGAACGCCTGATAACCGGCCAATATGTTTCTCTTGTCGAATTCCTGGCCACGTCGCACGTTATTGCCGACGTGGGATTCCGCCGCCAGGAGACGCCTACCGACGGCCAGCCTACGCTGATAACGCGTATTTCCTTACCGCCCTTACAACGACGCCCATGCTGAGCCGCCCTATTCTCCGCCTTCTCGTGACGAACTCTCTTCTGGTGCCCGTCGGTCCGTCTCTTCTCGACGCCGTTCCATCTCGCCGATGCGGCGTCGTCCGAATGCCCCGGAGGAAAACTAATCGCCGCAGTTCCGGAGGCAGAACTGCGGCGCCATCGAAATACCGTAGCTCTTGTCTGTCCCCTGCGAACACGATTGAAGTAGACTTGGAAGGAATCCCCACTTGCGCCTGCCTTGGTTGACACGGGAGCTGCGGTATCAGTTATGGACGAAGAGATTTGCCGCAAATTAAGAAAAGTGAGGATGCCAATTTCTGGTTTTCATCTCCGCACTGCCTCAGCGCACCACGTCGAGCCCCTCGCAGTTTGCACCGCCCGGATTTTAGTACAAAATGAGCTGTACATCATCGAGTTCCTCGTCCTGCCGCCTTGTTCCCATCGCATCATCTTAGGGTGGGATTTCTTGTCACGTCATAGCGCCATTATTGACTGTGCTCGTGCCGAGCTTGCTTTACTTCCTCTGTTTAACGCGGAAAAGGACAGTATTACACTTTCTTCTAAGCTATGCGCCGCCGACGATTGCACAATCCCACCAGCTTCTGCTGTTCTGATACCAGTGACCTGTGACACAATTTCCGAGGCAACAGTCGTGTTCACGCCCTCTAATCTTTTTTCCCACCGCAAAGGTACCTCTCTCCCCTATGCCGTCTTTACTATTGAGAATGGGGCAGGCACTATGGCTGTCTGCAATGCATCTCCTTCCCCATTAACTGTGCTTCGTGGTGAGTCCCTTGGGCGGGTGAAAGCTGTTGATAGCCACCTCGTCGACTTCCCGGATGTGTCAGCTCCTCTGTCAATCAGTTCAATTAGCCCCCCTCTACCTTTTGACACTGCTGCCTTCGTTACCGCCATAGGCGACAGTCTCGATCCTGTTCAGCGCGACCAGCTTCTGACCCTTCTTCAGCGTTTTCAATCCACCTTTGACTGTCAGAAGACTTCTTTGGGTCACACATCAACCGTCTCTCATCGAATCGACACTGGCTCTCATCGTCCTTTGCGCCAGCGACCGTATCGCGTTTCGGCCAAAGAACGTTTTGTCATCGAAAGCCACGTTGATGAGATGCTCCAGCGTGGCGTCATTCGACCATCTAATAGCCCTTGGGCTTCTCCAGTCGTACTTGTTACGAAGAAGGATGGATCTATCCGATTTTGTTTGGATTACTGCCGACTTAACAAGATCACTCGGAAAGACGTTTACCCTCTGCCCCGGATCGACGATGCCTTAGACTATGTACAAGGAGCTGAGTTCTTTTCATCGCTGTACCTGCGCTCCGGTTATTTGCAGGTGCCGATGGCAGACGATGACCGTAAAAAAACCGCCTTTGTGACCCCCGACGGAATATACGACTTTAACGTCATGCCGTTCGGGTTGTGTAATGCGCCCGCCACTTTTGAGCGCATGATGGACGACATTTTGCATGGCCTCAAGTGGAAAACTTGTTTATGTTACTTGGACGATATCGTTATATTTTCCCCCGATTTCGCCACCCATCTTACTCGTCTAGAGCAAGTTTTGCATTGCCTAACGGATGCTGGTCTACAGCTAAACTTAAAGAAGTGCCATTTCGCGGCCCGAAAACTGACAATTCTAGGTCATGTGGTTTCAAAGGATGGTGTTCTCCCTGACCCTGCTAAGCTACAAGCTGTGGCCGACTTCCCGAAACCGACCACTCTAAAAGCCCTGCACAGTTTCATTGGCCTTTGTTCTTATTTCCGGCGATTCGTTCCAAATTTTGCATCGGTTATTGCACCTCTTAAGCGGGATTCACACGACGGAGAAACCCTCTCTTTTTGGCCCGCGGGACCCGCTCACGTGATCGGTTTTAGGCTCCGCCCCCCGGTGGGGATAGCCCGCGGTGGCTCCGCGAAAGAAAATGCCTCCGCATGTTTTCGCTCGACGGCGGTGGCCCTCGGCGGGGAATGGAACCTGTTCCTCGGCGCTGTCGTCTGCTAGTCACTCCGGGTAGCTCCGCACGTGTGGATGCGCCGCCAGGCCGGATAATCCGGTCACGTGCTGTTGACGTCACATATCCGTCCGCCTCCGTGAGAGGGTTTCTCCGTCGTGTGAATCCCGCTTTACCAAGCTCCTCGGCGGAAGCCATGACTTGTCCACCTGGTCTCCTGCATACGAGGCAGCCTTTCTGACGTTACGTCGGTTGCTCACCTCACCCCCTATACTGCGCCACTTCGATCCTCGTGCGCCGACGGAGATCCATACTAACACCAGTGGCGTCGGGTTGGGAGCTGTACTTGCCCAAAGGAACCCAGGATTTGACGAGTACGTTGTTGCCTATGCGAGCCGTACGCTGACAAAAGCCGAATCCAATTACTCCGTCACATAGAAAGAGTGTTTGGCCATCGTGTGGGCTATTGCCAAATTCCGCCCCTACCTTTATGGCTGTGCCTTCGATGTCGTGAGAGACCATCACGCCCTTTGCTGGCTGACATCACTGAAGGATCCCTCTGTTCGCCTTGCCCGCTGGGCTCTCCCCCTCCAGGAATATGACATCCGCGTGATATATCGGTCTGGTCGAAAACACAACGATGCGGACGCACTCTCTCGTTCACCTCTGGGCACGGATACGGCAGAGCTTATGGCCATTGACTCTACCCCGACATTCCAACCATTTGAAGACATGGCGGGGCAACAGCGGAAGGATCCCTGGATATCCTCACTCTGCAACCTCCTTTCTAATCCTACGCTGTGTACCGCTCCCCGAGCACTGCGACGTCAGGCTGCGCACTTCGCCATCCGTGATGAAATGCTCTATCGCCGCAATTATCGCCCAGAAGGACGAAAATGGTTGCTCGTGATCCCTCGTCACTTGCGGACTGCCATTTGTGAAAGCTTCCACGCGGATGTACATTGGGCCCATGCAGGCGTGCTGAAGACGTACGAACGACTGCGACAGCGCTAATATTGGAGAGGCATGTACACCTTCGTGATGAAGTTTATTCGGGCATGCGAAGACTGCCAGCGTCGCAAGTCCCCGCCTCAGCAACAAACCGGTCCATTGCAGCCTTTACCCTGCCCTGCACGACCTTTCCATCGGGTCGGTATTGACTTATACGGTCCGCTGCCAGCTACTTCTGCCGGAAACCGTTGGGCCGTGGTTGCTATCGACCACCTTACCCGCTACGCTGAGACCGCTGCGCTACCAGCTGCCACGGCGAGCGAAGTTGCTACTTTCCTTCTACAGCGTTTCATCCTCCGTCACGGAGCACCACGTGAACTTCTAAGCGATAGAGGGCGTGTCTTCATGTAGGAAGTGATAGAAGCTCTCCTAGAAAAATGCAACGTGACTCACCGCACCACTACTGCCTACCACCCGCAGACGAATTGGATAACGGAGAGGCTTAACCGCACTCTTGGCGACATGCTCGCCAAGTACATCTCTTCCGACCACTCCAACTGGGACACGATTCTTCCCTTTGTGACGTATGCCTATAACACCGCGATGCAGTCTACCACAGGATTCTCTCGTTTTATGCAGAAATGCATTATAGTCGGGGGTTGTCGTGCGTCCCTTGGCCGGCGTGCGCAGCGCGTCTGATGATGATTGTATCATGATGCTCCTAGGGATTGGCCAACCAAACAATCCATCACGAGATAGCTTCGCGTTCAACCACCATCGTCATCTTTCCGTAGGGGAACCGCTGAAGAAGAAGAAGGAGAAGAAGACAAAGCTGCGAAGAGGAGGGCTGCGTGAGTTTTGGCTACCGTTATCCTCTTCGGCCGGCGCATCTTCCCGATCTGAACCCAGTCGAAGAGCGGCTCATCGCGCCTCGACTCCCCTTCATGAGCATCAGGCGGCTGACTCGAGGCAACGGGCAGTTTGGAATCAAGGGACAGGCGGTGAACGTGCCCATCGACGTATCGAAGGTTGTGCGGTGCCTTCCTCGCATGGTACCCGAGGACGTTGCGTTCGACGTTCACATCAAGCGGAGGCTGATGAGTCCGGCAACGTACAAGCGCGGGTTGGTGAAGCGCGGCAACATCCTGGCTTGGCTCAAGCACCTGGAACACACCCCGCTGTATCAACGTTCGGGTCGATTGGAGTCGGCTCAATCACTTCGATGACGGCGGCGAACAAGACGAACCGCAGGAAGACGACGTCGATGATGCGGACGGTGAATTCAAAACGATTCCCGACGACTTTGACGTGAATGATCCTCTGCAGTTGGCGGTTGCGTTCAACGCGGTCTCGAAGACGCTTCTCTATAACGAAGCGGAAATGACGGGTGTGGGAAAAGAAACAAATAAATGATTACGCTCACACTCTCGCCTCTCTCTTCGCCATTAATCGCATCACACTCATCGGTGCACCCAATGCATTTCTGCATCCTCACAATCCCCCTCGGGGAGGTGCGGGGATTTTTTTCCTTCTTTACGGTCGTGAACCATCCTGCACTCTCGACACAATTCTCCCATTTCGACCTGATGTTTCTGAGCACACGACCATTTCTCGACTCTGCAGCCACGCCGAAGAATGCCGCCAGATTGCCCGCGATTTAACTTCTGAAGCCCAGTCGCACCAAAAACACCGTCGTGATGGTGACCGCCCAGAAGCGACTTTTTCTCCCGGCTCCCTGGTATGTCTTTGGATACCGACTGCTACTCCCGGTCTCTCCAGCAAGCTGCTATCCAAGTACCACGGCCCATACCGCGTTGTCGCACGCGCGTCAGCTGTTAATTACGTCGTGGAGCCGCTAACCCCGTCCTCAGACCTTCGTCGCCGAGGCCGCGACACAGTCCACGTGCAACGCCTCAAGCGTTGTCAAGCTACGCCTGTTGTCGTAGCGGGCCCCTAAGTCACCAGGGTGGCTCCCTTCGCCGCGGGGGGATGATTGTAGTGCGGAAGAGATACAAGTATGTCGTACCCTTTCAAGTAGATTGCCCATGGTAATAAAGCGACAAGAAAGATGAAGAACCAGTGAACCGGACAGGGATCATCATCAGCGTGGACCGTGAGAAGAGCGCGTGAGAGCCAGCCGTCTGCCCCGCTTGCTTCGGACTTCCTTCGCTGAGCGTCCTGCTGCATTGCCTTCATATATATATATATATATATATATATATATATATATATATATATATATATATATATATATATATATATATATATATATATATATATATATATATATATATATATATATATATATATATATATATATATAAACATACGTACATTCGTACATACATACATGCATACATATATAGTCGTGAAGTATTATCCCTATTTGCTGCAGGAGTACGAAAAATAAAAGTACGCTCTTCAGAGACTTTATTTATAGCATTTCGACCTGAGACAGGTCTTTTTCGGGAATGAAAGCTTTGGGACTGTACCATATACAGGGTGTCCCAGCTATCATGCACCAAGATTTATAAAAAGAGTAAAGGCGTAATCCGAAAGAAACCAGGTGCATAATGTTTGCAGTACTGTGAAGAAGCGGACAGTATTTTCTTCTTTATTGAGACTTAATTAACTAATTGTAATTAATTATCTAACTCGAGAAACACTCTCGTAATAAATAAAGTGTCAATGAGGCACTTGAAGGTAACCACGAGGGGCATCTAACTGCGGTATTTTCAGCGATGAACTAATTGCGTACACATTTATTCTGACTGATAAAAGAAACCCGCGAAATATGAAAAATACCACGTGACGGCGCCTCCGCGCGCACCGTAAAGTAACGCGCTCAAACAGGCTGCCTCTGAGTTAGCCAGAATGAAATAGACAAAAGAAAGAAAGAAGAAATCGCGACCGAGTTTGTTCCTTATCTGCACACGCGTCCCGCGAATCTTGCTGCTGCTGCTCCTTCCATGCATGCTATTATCAAGGTGATGCGCTGTCTCTTCGGGCGGGTAACACGCGAAGCAGTTGCTTTCAATCAGCTTTGTTTGGGGACGCTGCTTTACAAAGCGCGCGTAAGCATCGTCAGGTGGGAGTTTTCATATTTCGCGGGTTTACTTTATCCGTCAAAATAAATGAGTACGCAATTAGTTCGTCGCTGAAAATAGCGCAGTTAGATGCCCCTCGTGGTTACCTACAAGTGCCTCATTGTTACTTTAGTGATAAGGGCAGTATTTCTCGAATTAGATAATTAATTACAATTAATTAATTAAGTCTCATTAACGAAAAAATTATTCTCCGCTTCTTCACAGTACTGCAAACATTATGCACTAGGTTTTCTTCGAGTTACGCAAATTCTCTTTTTTTAAATCTTTGTGCATGATAGCGGGGACACCCTGTATATATATATATATATATATATATATATATATATATATATATATATATATATATAGAAAATAAGTGTTGGCAGTCAAGAAAACCTCGGAAAGCAAAGGGGGGAGGTTGTAGTGGGTCATAGAAAGAGATGAAGAATTTTTTGAGTCGAAAAGAAAGTGGTAAAAAATGCCCGCCTGGTGGGATCCGAACCCATGACCTCCAGAATACCGGTCTGGTGCGATAACCACTACGCTACCGGCGGGGCTGTTTCCCCAGCACTTTCTCGGGTATTTATGTTAAGGTATTTTTGTTTCCTGCACTTGGGGGCGGCTGCCAGCGCCACTCGTGGGTTCGGATCGCACCCGGCGGGCATTTTTTCACCACTTTCTTTTCGACTCAAAAAATTCTTCATCTCTTTCTATGACCCACCACAACCTCCCCTTTGCTTTCCGACGTTTTCTTGACTGCCAACCCTTATTTTCTGTCTTATTTCACGGAGCCCCTCATTTCCCATTTTCTTATATTGTGAGACACCCTGACCACGACTCTGTGCTCTTCAACACGTTACGGACATTTCCTCGTAATCGGTACATTATCATCAGTGCTAGCTCTCGTGGCCCCGGCATCATCATCACCTGTACATAATCATCATCAGCACTAAATTGGGCTTTTCGTCCAAGTGTCCGAATAAACCGGTCACGCTTTCCATCGTCTCTCAAGTGGTGGAGGGTGCGTTTCGATCTCGCAGTCTACCTCTGCAGCGCCACTCCTGGAGCTCCGTTCGGGCCGCGGTCTGACTCAGGAGACCATGCCCATGACGCTCGATCCAGCCAGCGCCACGGCTACGCCTCCCCCGCAATGTTTTATCAGCCGCCAGCGAGATCCGCCCGACTTCTCTGGCCTTCGTGGGGATGATGTAGAAGAGTGGTTGGAGAACTTCGAAAGGGTCAGCGCATATAACGGGTGGGACGACAAGCTAAAACGGCTGACTGTCGGCTTTTCCCTCACTGAGATCGCGAAGACGTGGTACCGCTATAACGCGGGACGCCTACCCGATTGGACGACCTTTACAACCGAGATCCGCAAAATTTTTGGGACATCCGCAGCTCGCTCTGGGGACGCGAAAAAGAAACTGGAAGCGCGCGTGCAACACCCGTGCGAAAGCTACACGTCTTATATCGAAGATGTTCTCGCACTGTGCCGGCAGGTCAATAAGGATATGTCAGAGTCGGACCGCGTACGCCAGATACTGAAAGGTATTAACCAGTTCGCTTTCACTGCGCTCGCCCTTCAGAACCCAAGAACCGTCTCGGATGTCACCACTACTTGCCAACATCTTGACGATCTGCAGTCAATCGGCATTCAGCAGGATACATCGGCCACGCGCTTAGGCGACGAAGACCTTCGCGTGCTTATAAGGCTGCTGATTCGGGAGGAGCTTGACGGCCGGGCCTCCGTGTGTGCTTCTGCTCCTGCTCACCACTCAGCAAACACCAATCTTCGACAGATAATCAAGGAGGAGCTTGCCTGTGTGCCTGGTCGGTCAGTGCCTGATCTTGCCACCCCTTGTGCCGTACCGTCCTATTCGGAAGTCGCTGGAAGGCCACCCCTGCCCTTGGCCCCGGTTACCTCGCAGCCTCTGCCTGGATATGTGGCAACGATCAACCATGCCATTCGGCCACAGCCTTACTATCGCACGTGGGGACCGCCGAGCCCCGAGCGCCCACCTAACGGGCCAGTGTGTTTCTACTGCGGAATTCGCGGCCACATTGCTCGGTTCTGTCGCAGGCGTGCACAGGATGAACGGCGTGGCTACGACACCTACGAGCGCGACGTAACGAGCCCTCGTTATGGATACCGCCAGCCGGGTTACCAATCTCCGACCCGCCAGACTCCTCCCCCAGCCGATTCCCCTGTGATACAGCGCAATTCACGTGATCAACGACGCCGCTCTCCCTCACCTTTCCGCCGATCTGTATCGCCGCTTCGCCCCGTCGTGCACGACAGCGCTCGTCTCTCGGAAAACTAAGCCATGCAGTTTTTGGAGGGGAAACTGCATACAGGGAAAAGATAAAATCTCCTCCAGAGCATCCCTCGAACATTTTGTGTGTATTCGTTGAAGGCGTCCGCATCGAAGCGTTGGTCTACACTGGTGCAAGCGTCTCAATTATTCATGCTGATCTGTGCAAAGGGTTACGCAAGGTGAGAACACCGTTTATAGGTCCCTCATTACGTGGTGCAAATGAAGCACGCATCGATCCTTCTGCATATTGTACAGTGCGTGTCTCCATTGAAGGAATTTGTCATCATATCCAGTGTGCCGTACTCTCCACGTGTCCATACGACCTAATCCTTGGCTGGGACTTTCTGTCATCGACGTCCGCTCTTATTTGTTGTCGAACTCCTGCTATTAGCATCACAGATACTAATCATTCAACTGTTTCACCGACAGAGCCAATTTCTTTGGTGCTGACGACCGATCACGTCGTACTCTCCCGTTGTGAGCACATCCTTTCAGTTTCTGCTAGCGCTATACTTGACGGTGATGTCCTGGTCGTTCCCTGCAGCCGCCTCCTTTCCCGTGGACTTGCTGTTGCCGCGTGTCTCGTTCGTTTTTCTGAAGGGCAAGCTCTTATACCTGTGCAAAACACCACTGCAGAAGACGCTCTGCTTCCGCAAGGTTCCACAATCGCATCTGTCTCCGATGTTGAGGTGACCATTCTGCCTTCGCGTTCCCGTCCCCTTACATGCCTGGCTTCAGCGACTACGTCCTCGAAGCCTTCCCTTGCAGTCACCGTCAGCCCGGACCTGACAGAATCACAGAAATTATCAGTCCTGGAGCTTTTAAATAAGCACCGTGCATCGTTCGACTCCTACTCAACCGTTCTTCCCCACACAACCACGGCCACGCATCGCATCGAAACCGAAGGGTCGTCTATTGTTCGCCGTCGCCCGTATCGCGTCTCCTCATCAGAAAGGCAAGTCATCGAGGAAAATGTGGCTGACATGCTGAAACGCAATGTTATCCGGCCTTCATGTAGTCCTTGGTCGTCCCCGGTCGTGCTAGTGGAGAAGAAAGATGGCACCCTACGCTTTTGCGTTGACTATCGTGCCCTCAACAAGATTACGAGAAAGGATGTATATTCCATGCCACGCATAGACGCCGCCCTGGACTGCCTTCAAGGAGCCGAATACTTTTCGAGCCTTGACTTGCGTTCTGGCTATTGGCAGATCCCCATGCACGAGTCCGGCAAAGAAAAGACCGCGTTTGCAACTCCCGATGGCCTATACGAATTTAATGTCATGCCATTCGGGTTGTGCAACGCTCCGGCGACATTTGAACGCATGATGGATTCGGTGCTCAGAGGACTGAAATGGAAAACCTGTTTCTGCTACCTGGACGACGTCGTTGTCTTCTCGTCGACGTTTACAGAACATCTTAAGCATCAGGACGAGGTACTCACATGCATTTCTAACGCCGGACTTCAACTCAACTAAAAAAAATGCCGCTTTGCTACCAAAACCATCAAGGTGCTTGGCCATGTCGTTAGTAAAGATGACATCAGACCCGATCCTGAGAAAATTGGTGCCGTTGTCAGCTTTCCTCGTCCCCGCCAACAAAAAGACCTCCGTAGTTTTCTCGGGTTGGCTTCGTATTTTCGCCGCTTTGTACGGAATTTCGCCACCATTGCGTCCCCACTGAACCATCTCCTACAGTCTGGCGCCCAGTACGTTCGGTCCGATGACTGTCAACGCGCTTTTGACGATCTGAAAGCCACTCTAACGTCTGTTCCGGTGCTCTGCCACTTTGACGAAACAAAGCCAACTATACTCCACACGGATGCTAGTGGCCATGGCATTGGCGGTGTTCTCCTACAAAGTGATGATAAACTTCGGGAGAGGGTCGTCGCCTACGCAAGCCGTTCGTTGACACCTGCAGAGAAGAATTACACAATCACTGAACAGGAATGCCTTGCCATCGTTTGGGCTGTTCAGAAATTTCGCCCGTACCTTCATGGCAGTCATTTTACAGTGGTGACCGACCATCATGCGCTGTGCTGGTTGTCCACCATGAAAAACCTCTCTGGACGCCTTGGCCGCTGGGTTCTCCGCCTCCAGCAGTACGATTTTTCCGTGGCGTATAAGTCAGGGAAGAAGCACATGGACGCCGACGCTCTCTCTCGTTGCCCATTGTCCTCTTCCTCTTCCGATGCGCAGGAGCCCGCCGACAACACACTTTGTTTGGCCCCCGTTATCTCCTCAAACATTGAGGGACGCGTCGATTTGCCGTCGCTGCAACGCGCAGACGCATATTGCGGTCCCATCATTGACTATCTCGACGGTCATTTAACACCTCCAAACAGCCGTGCGCATCGCCAACTCAGTAAGTTCAAACTATTTTATGGCGTTCTTTACCGGCAAAATGACCATCCAAATGGCAGAAAATGGGTCCCCGTTGTGGCTCGTACACTCCGGCGCCCTATTCTCGAAGCCTACCACGATGCAGCTACCGCTGGGCACCTTGGTTTTGCAAAAACGTACGAGCGCATACGTAGTCTCTACTTTTGGCCTGGCCTGTTCACTTCTGTTGCCAAATACGTTCGCTCGTGCGCCTCCTGCCAGCACCGCAAGCGCTCAACTACGCCTCCTGCCGGACTACTTCAACCTCTCCCTTGTCCGTCAGAGCCTTTCGGGACCGTCGGCATCGATTTGTTTGGACCACTACCTCCAACGCCGTCTGGATACCGTTGGATAGTTACGGTTGTCGATCATCTGACACGATACGCTGAAACAGCACCAATTCACTCTGGAACGGCTGCTGAAGTCGCTGACTTTATACTACACAACATTATTTTGCGCCATGGCGCGCCACGCGTCCTCCTCAGCGATCGCGGCAGGGCTTTTCTGTCCGCTGTAGTCGAAGAGCTTCTGCGTGCCTCCAAGATCGTGTACAAGGCAACGTCCAGCTACCATCCCCAGACGAATGGATTAACAGAGAGATTCCATCGAACCCTCGCGGACATGCTCTCGATGTACATCAGCCCTGATCATCGCAACTGGGATACCATTCTGCCATTTGTGACTGTTGCATACAATACTGCAACGCAAAAAACGACTGGATACTCACCATTCTTCCTAGTCTTTGGCCGCTCTCCCTCTATTACCTTCGAGTCAACTTTATTCTATGCTCCTCTCCCCTCTGAAATGTCATCTCGGGAACAGTACGTTTGACGGCTCGCCCACTGCCGCGAACTCGCACGCAGTCGAACCGAAAGTCAACAACAAGAACGCAAAGCTCGCTACGACATCGCACATCGCTCTGTTCAATTTCGGCCGGGTGATGAAGTATTGTTATGGACCCCTGTTCGTGTACCCGGTCTGTGCGAAAAATTCCTTCATCGCTTTCTTGGTCCATACAAAATGACAGACCAGACTTCGCCAGTTAATTACCGTGTGACGCCAGTAGAACAGTCGTCAGATCGGCGCCGCCGTGGTACTGAAAGCGTGCACGTATCTCGCCTCAAGCCGTTCAACCGCAGGACAGAAGAATAAGTCGCGGCCAGGTGGCCGCTTCCGGCCCCGGAGGGGTAATTATGTGAGACACCCTGACCACGACTGTGTGCTCTTCAACACGTTACGGACATTTCCTCGTAATCGGTACATTATCATCAGTGCTAGCTCTCGTGGCCTCGGCATCATCATCACCTGTACATAATCATCATCAGCACTAAATTGGGCTTTTCGTCCGAGTGTCCTTATAAACCGGTCACGCTTTCCATCGTCTCTCAATATATATATATATATATATATATATATATATATATATATATATATATACGTATATATATATATATATATATATATATATATATATATATATATATATATATATATATATATACGTATATATATATATATATATATTTATATATATATATAAATACACTTATATACATATCACTATATTAAAAATACACAGGGGCAATTTTGGGACAATTTATTTCCTTATATTAACTTAACATATAAAATATCTTGCGTTATAAACTAATGCTTGTTTTCATTCTGTTATGAAGCCTTGGGCCAAGTTTTTCTTCTGCTCTGCGGCCTTCATGGTCCAAATGGCATCACGTTCGCTGCAAGAAAAGAGTTACGAACCGTTAAAACAACAGAGTACCACAAAAAAGTAGAAGTACAGGTAGAAACGTGGGTTTAAAATGTTCACTTTATGTTTAGATTGTGCCATAAGTGTTATAAAATTTTCTAGGTTTTTTTTTCCTTTACGAATGTTCGTTCTCGTACATAGTCTAGTTGTCTCAGTGTTCGCCCTTTCTAGTTCTGCTGCCGGAGGGCGTTTCGCCTTTCCTCAAAAAATGTGGAATGGTACACTGAAAACGTTGATATCTGTGGCGTGGGGCAATTCTTGTACAAAAGCGGCCGCTCTACACTGATTTCGTGTTAGCTATAATTCGCTGATGTTCGCAATTTTCATACCAAAATCGCCCAATTACAGCTTTGGTCTGCCAGCATCGTCACTACTTTTTTGAGCCATACATACTATATTGTAATGGAGACACTGCGGGCAGCACTTGCACTTCTTTAAATGGGTATGTGTCCTACGCGCCTCCAGGCAAAGGCCGTGTAATTGCGTATTTCTGAGACAATTCGCCTAAACGGGGTGTGTTTTTAAATGTGGGACAATCAACCACAAGTGGGTATGTTCTTGGATCTGGGCTAGGTAGCCCCTGCAGAGTGCTGTGAGCAAGACTGCGTCTTAGTCTCGAGAGCTTGCTTGACGGTGTTTGGACATCACGGCAGCAAGACCTTGCTACAATATCCTTCCAATAAACCCCACTATGTTTTCGTGGAGGTATTACGTTTTACAATGTGTAGGACCTCGACTACTATACTTTATACTCCAGCACTTTACTTTCTACCTGGAATTGCGCAGCGAGCGAGTGCTTACGCCAACACCCGGAGTAACTGACCAGGAAATGGCGTCGCCACAGCCTGCGCCCATCATGTGCTCCGGTGTTCTCCAACGCGAACCTACCCACTTCAACGGCAAGGATGATAACTGCGCAGAGGACTGGCTTGCCTCCTACAAATGGGTTAGCGTTCATAATAAACGGCATGACGCCGTGAAGCTGAACAACGTCGATTTGTATCTGGACGAAGTCGCGCAGTTGTGGTTCCGTTATGATATAACTAAGACGCGAACTTGGCCGGATTTCAAGGCCCAATTCCTTGAACCATTCACTCATCCCGCTATGCGGAAGCTTCAAGCTGAACATTGCCTACGCGCGCTGGTCCAACAAGAAAACGAGACCTACATGAGATATTTTGAGTACCTCGTCGACCTGTGCAGGCACGTGCGACAAAATCAGTCACTTAAAAGGTAATTGAGGACTCTGGTTTCAGATGCTGCTGGGAAAGAACCCGCTGACTCTGAGCGAAGTCACCAATTTGTTCCTGAGCAAAGACGAACTTCGAAAGCAGCGCGTTGTCACACGCCTGAGCCTGTCACCAAATGACGACTTCTCTGGAGGATCGCTATCGTCCTTAACCTTACCTCCTCACCTTTCATGCCTATCGCCCACATTGAGCAGTTCGTACGCGAAGACGTTATGCGACAGCTGTCCCCGCTCCCCAGAGCTCCTGAGATAGCGAGTCCACTGCCTTCGACTGTGCGCCCGCTCGTCCGAGAACAGGTTGCCGAGACCCGTCCTGCAATCGCCCAACCGGCGCCTGTGCCTGTGAGTGAGACTTCCGCCGTAACAGCACCGCTTGCTTCGCCTTCGGCGGTGCAATTCGCGCCACACGTAGCAGCACGTCTCCATCACAAAGTGGTAGTGCCCGTAGCGCTACCGGTGGCTTCAGCTTTGGGCTCTCGGTGAATGGTACCGTTCAGTTATGCTGCATTCATCCGACAGCTGCAGCAAGGAGTTTTCAGCCTTACTTTCGTACGAGAAATCTGCCAACGATGTCGCATAAGCAACTGCGAGCTCAAACACCGAATCCCTGGTGCCCACCCGACAATCCCCAATCTGCTACCCGTGTTGTATTCCAGGACATGTGGCCCGGATGTTGCGCTGACGGCCATCTTTTTCCTGCGAAGCCCCACACCGAGTGCCCACCAATGAGCCTCAGCAGTACTTCGCTGCCTTTAACACGGGCCCGACACAGAATTCGTATCCTGTGGAACAGCTGCCCTTCCCGCGCTGGCGCTCCTTGTTCGCGCGTTCGCATTCCCTTTTCCCCATGCGCCCTCGTCAGAATCTGTTGACTCATTATAGGGTTTAACGTGCTGACGCAACGCAGGCGATGAGGCGCGCCGTAGTGGAGGGCTTCTGATTAATTTTAACCGCCTGGAGATCTTTAATGTGCACCGAAATCTTGTACACAAGGGCGTTTTTGCTTTTCGCCTTAATCAGAAAAGCGGCCGCCACGCCAGGGAATCGAACCCTGGACCTCGTGATCCGCCGCGCAACGCCTTAGCCACTGAGCACACCGCTCGTCAGAATCGAACCGACGAGGAAAAGTGACGGCAGCACTTCCTGAGGCAAGAACTGTCACGACGTCTAAATGCCTAATTCCTGCCGCCAGAGATATGTGCTTTGTTTGGTTACGTCAAGCCATCCCACAGCCATGTGAAACGTCTCTTCAGGATCCTACGGTCAGAGCTTGGGCACCAAGTTCGGATGTTCAACGACTGGTTGCGTGTGATCACCCACGCTCAGCATCAGGACTGGACAGCCCAGAGGTATTTGCACTCTCTCCGACGGCAAGCTTCCGAAGCTACAGAATTTTTGTGGAAGGGCACGCTGCTAGGACTCCCAAGGAGACAGGAAAAGTTCCCTGTTTGCGAGGCAGCACCTGTAGTAACTGAACAGGTTCAGCTTCCCGACCGAGTCAAGTCTGTTCTAGGAAGAGGACCCAAATTTAGTCAAGAGCCTAAGATCCCTGCTCATGAGCTGCTGACCCTCAATAGGCAGATCGCTGGAAAAGCCGGCGTCGAAGACCGTGAACGGTGTCTCCTAGACGGTGTTGACAGCCTTCGTAGGACTGCTCCTACGCAGCCAAGGCAGTGTTCCCAGCTGAAGACCAAGCCTGTGGTTCAGTACTTCAATGACAATGGGCTCCGACTACTACTGAGTGACAAGGAGGGTGGGTTTGTTGCGATGCCGTCTGGTGTTTTCAATGAGAAATCAAGGCAAGCGATAGAAAAGAGCTTCAAACCCGTGAAGGCAAGTGCCCTAAAGGTGAAAGCAAAGGCTGCGGAATTATGTCGGGAACTTGAGCTGCCCCGTCTAGCAAAGGCCATTACTAGTTGTAAAAACAATAATTGTTTGAGCGTGTTTTTCACTGCTAAGACACATAAAGATAAGATGCCCTTCCGGTGTATTGTTAGCGAGCGCGGTGCTTGGCAGTCGCATTTAAGCCAGTTTTTACAAAGGCATCTTGGTAGCCTTAACCTCGACGACCCGTTTATCACCAAAAATTCACTTGAAGTCATAGATTATATTAAGAATGACGCCACGGTAGGGTTTGCCTTTTCGGTTGACGTCGAAGATTTATTTTATTCTGTCCCGCACGTGGAACTGTTTGCGTCTGTTAGGCAATGCATCGATGTAAACGGCGTGGTCAAGTTCCAGAATTCTTGTGGTATGTCGGTGGATTGTTTTATGCGGTTGTTGGAATTTTATCTGGACGCAACATTTGTTTCTTTCGAAGGACGCACGTACATTCAGAAACAAGGAATTTGTATCGGGTCATGCGTTGCGCCAGTCTTATGCAATATTTTTCTTGCTAGTGTTGACCGGGACTTGCTTTTAAGTTTTGACAAGGATGTTGTTCTGCGTGTTTTTAGATATGTCGACGATTTTTTAGTGGTTTTAAAAAAACAGTGTTCTTTTAACTACATTGCAGCCGCAGAAGGGATTTTAGAGAACTTTAGTCGCCATGGGAAAGGTCTTGCATTTACACACGAGATTCCAAGTGATGACACCCTGCAGTTTTTGGATATCAATTTTAAATTTTCTTCCGACCATGTTTGTTGGGTCTATCGCCCGCGTGCCCGTAAACAGCTCCTGCCTTTTTCATCATCTCATTCAAAGACTGTCAAAAGGGCCATAGCGGCTCTGGTTTTAGAATCTGCACTGAAGAAGTCGTGTGCACATGCTGTTCAAGAGAGCTTTGACTCTCAATTGAAGAGACTTCTGTCGGTCGGCTACCCAAGCTATGTCTTGGTGGGTGTTGCCGAAGCCTTGCTGCGGAAAGCCAAAGGCCAAGTAGGTGCGAGGCGGCCAGAACAACCTAAGGTGAAGCCTGTTGTTCTGCCCTATATACATAAGGTTACGCACAACCTGAAAAAAGTGGCAGAACGGTACCAAGTGCCGGTGGTGTTTTCTGCTCCACAGAAACTTGGCCGCCTGTGTGCGCAAATTTCCGGCAAGCCAAAACCGAAAAAGTGCGAAAAGAAGCATGCCAAGCGCTTTGTGGCGTGTGACGTCGGTGTAGTCTACGAGATACCGCTTTTATGCGGGGAGGCCTACATCGGCCAGACGGGCAGGTGTGTGAATGACCGGGCACGCGAGCATAGTTCTTCTCTTAACAATGATACGCGTGCGCATTTACCCGCACACTGCAAAGACTGTAGGCCTGTCAGTCCCTTGAAAGAGTGCAGACCTCTGTTTGACCAGATTAGGATTCTCGGTAGGAGTAAAAATACCGTGGCGAGAGAGCTGTTAGAAGCGTTCCATATTAAGCAGAAAGGTGATAAATGCGTCAGTGATACTTCGGTTCTTTTGCGTGCCAGTGAGTGTGAATTTTTGAAAATGTCACTGTGATTATGTTCTCTGGTTGATTCGTTCTACGTAGTGTTCCAAAGTGCGCATGCTCCTGGTACATGTATAAATATGAGACGATGCCTCAATAAATGTTAGTTGAAAGTGAGCGCTTGTCCCGTCGTCCTTCTCTACTGTCGTTGTCCAAGTCGCGCTTTTTACCTTTTCAAGCCTAATTCCTCGTTCTGCCCCCAATGCTATTCAACTGACTGTTGAATGTGTAGCTTCATTAGCGCTTAACGATACTGGTGCCGCTCGGTCCGTCGTAAGTGAATGCCTGTGGCGATCATTGCGAAAAATGACAACACCGCTTTCCGGACTTACTCACGAATTGCAAGCGCCCAATAGGTTAAGCCATTAGCCATGTGCACCGCTCGTCTAGCCATCCAAGACATCACATAAGTCACGAGTTCGTTGTCCTTACGTCATGTTCTCACGACATGATCCTCGGATGACACCTCTTGTCACGTTATCACGCCGTCGTTGTGTTCATGCTGGAGTTTTAACAATTTCCGCCATGCGAACTGCCATCGAGTGACCTGTCTGTCATGATAATCGTGATGGACGACACGTTCCTTACGCCCATTTTCTCTGTGCTTGTGCCTATTTCTTGTGACGTCACCCCTGATTCACCTGTTGTTTTTACTCAATCTGGTGTATTTTTGTCTCGGAAATGCCATGCCTGCCTTTAACCCCTCTGTCGTCGGCATTAAAGCTGGGTCCCGTGTAATCCTTGTTGGTAAACCATCGTCTTGCCCTTAAACATTATATCCTGGGATAAGTCTCGGCCATGTGAAAGCTCCGGAGGAATCATTCCCGCTTTCGGCGAATGTCCTGAGCCCTCATCGCAACGAAGACCACGATGTTTTTAAACGATCCATCGAAGGAGATCTAACCCCAGCTGAACGCGACAAACTCCTTGCCATTGTCGGTCGCTTCCGTCAGTCTTTCGACTGTCATCAGACCGCCTTCAGCCGCACGCCGACTGTTGCCCACGAAACCGATACCGGATCACACGCCCTACTGCGCCAGTGGCCTTATCGTGTTTCCCCTGCGAAACGACGCGTGATTGACGAACACGTCGCTCACATGCTTAGGCGCGACGTCATTCACCCCTCTTCAAGCCCCTGGGCTTCTCCCGTTGTGCTTGTAACGAAGAAATATTGGTCCATCTGGTTCAGCGTGGATTATAGGCATCTGAACAACAACATCAACAGCAAAGACGTCTATTCACTGCCCCGTATCGAAGACGCTCTTTATTGTTTGCAATGCGCCGATTTCTCTTTTTCTCTGGATCTAAGTTCAGGTTACTGGCAAATTCACATGGCCGAATCTGATGGCTCGAAAACTGCCTTCGTGACACCTGATGGAGTTCACGAACTTAACGTCATGCCTTTGGGAATTTTCAATGCATCCGCATCATTTGAGAGAATGATGCAAGTGTTCTTTGAGGCCTCAAGTGGAAAACTTGCTTTTGTTACACAGAAGACATTGTCCTGTTTTCGCGCCATTTCACCACTCACTTTGAGCGCCTACAGAAGGTCTTGACGTTCTCCACGTCTGCTAGATTACACCTGAACTTGAAAAAGTGCCGCTTTGCTGCTCGCAAACTAATTATTTTGGGTCATGTCTTCTGAAAACACGGCCACCTTCCCGACTCAGAGAAGCTTCGCCTAGTCGCCCAATTTCCGAAATGCACTACGATTACAGACCTCCAAATTTTCGTCCGCTTATGCTACTGTTTTCGTCGCTTAGTCCAAAACATTGCAACCATTATCGAACCTTTGACAACGCTCCTCAATGGATCCAGTAAAGAAGCTCTGGACTGGCCGCCTGCCTGCGAATTATCTTTTGTGTCTTTACGGCGCCTGCTTACATCACCCCCAATACTGCGCCACTTTACATCCTTAGAGAAACTCATGTAAACACTGATGGAAGTGGTGTCATTCTTTGCGCTGTATTCACTCAAAGCAAAGAAGGCGTCCAGGAGTGCGTACTTGCATATGCCAGCCGTACTCTGACACAGGCGGAGCAAAATTTCTCCGTCTCCGAAAAATATTGTTTGACGATCGTTTGGGCGATTCACAAATTCCTGCCATACCTGTATGGCAGCCCTTTTAGGTCGTCACGGACAATCACGCGTTGTGTTGGCTGCCGTAACTCAAAGATCCGTCCATCCGACGCGGCCGTTGGGCTCTTCGCTTCCAAGAGGACGACATTAGCGTTGTGTATGGGTCCGGAAGCAAATATACGTACGCTGACGCCCTTTATAGATGTCCTGTGGAGTCAGAAAAAAAGGGCATTTCCAACAACAACTGTGCCCTGGCGTCACTTTAAATCCACTTCATGGCCGCAGAGCAGAGGAAAGACCCCTGGATCGGGCCAATACTGCAACACCTGTGAAGTTGTTCACAGCTTAGGTGTCGCTTGCACTGCTTCGCTAGGCGTCACACTAAGCCATTCGTGACGAACCTATGCATCAGCGCAACTATTCTGCAGACCACCGCAAATCGTGGCTAGTCATTACGCGTCATTTGCGCCGTGATGTCGGTCTATTCAACCACACTGACGCGCAATCCACACATGCTGGTGTCCTAAAAACCTACCAGATTCTGTGCATACGTAATACTGTCGCTGAATGTACACGTATGTAACGAAGTACATCGGCTCGTGTCCCGTATGCCACGTCAGCACGTGTCCGCCTCAACATCCTACCTGACTTCTGCAGCCACTACCGTGCCCCGCGCGCCCTTTTGATAGCGTTAAAATTGACATCTACGGGCCCCTCCTACGCACAACCTCAGGCAAGAGTTGGATCCTCCTTGCAGTGAATCACCTTACCAGGTGGGCGGGAAAAGCCGCGCTCCCCCCAGTTACAGCCCATGACGTGTCAGTTTTTCTCCTACAGAGGTTTATCTTGCGCCACGGTGCCCCCAGGGAGCTCTTGAGAGACAGAGGACGCCTCTTTTTGTAGGAGGCCCTCTGGCCGTTAGCCACCCTCTTTTGAGTTGTGCGGCACCGTACGGAACGGCCAAACCTTTAGATAGGTTTTCTTTTTTATATCCGCAATTATCTGACTTTCCTCTGTTTGCGCTCATATTCCTAAGCCCAAATGGCTGCCGCTGAACGAATACAGAGGACAGCTGAGGCCTTTCGGTTGACGGGATGAGCCGAAGTAAACTGATGGTGGTGACCGGTGTGCGTTGTCTTCCTGTAAACGGAAAACTTTACGTTCCTTCTTCTACCCGGCGCCTCTACATAACATATTAAAAAGGACAGGGGAGGCCGAGGCGGAGCGTTCCCATTCAAACGTAAACTGGTTTTAGCAGTAGAGGGACTTCCAGTATCTTTCCTAATCTTTCAGCAGTAGTCTACACCATGCCAAGACATTTCATGTTTGTATGTTTTTACATTTTTTACATGTCTGTATGTCTGTATTGTCTGTATTCTTGTGTTTGTAACGTCGCTTTGCCCTTCCGCCTGCTGAATACTCAGCAAGCGTCCCGTAAGGAAAACCACAATGATGAGGATAATGAATAACTCAACAGATCTTCACGGCAAGGGCAAACGTGTGGTACCTTTTTGTAGTTTCTTTTTGTTTTTGTTTGTTGGCCAGTGTTATGCCCATTGCTGTTCATCCTGCTGAAACAGTATGAATTCCCATTTGCTATGGTCTCGCCCGAGATTGCAGTATTGTAAACAAATGAACAAAAAAAATTGTGTGTGTGTGGTAGGTGGTTGGGGGTCACAGGAAATGACTCAAAAAATATTTCCTGCTCCGTTGTTATCAGGACGCCTCATCGAATCGCGTCTTCACGACCTAACTGTTCGAACGCAAAAGTGTACTATCAATACTGAGGGTGAAGAATCGAAACTCACTGACCATTATTTTTTGTTGTTGTTTAATAAGTATTAAACTGACTGCGCATGGGCAATCAAATGTTATAAAAGAAATTTTTGTCACTGACTCCAAAATACCTGATAACCTAATTCCGCAGTACCAGCACGTATGCAGTGCAAACCGTGGTACAGTGGCTACATGATTGACCGGAGAACTCTTGCTGATAATTTATATAGGCGCAGAGAATTTCACACAGCACAATTCAAAATTGTGTCTTGCTCATTTTATCCGCTTGTAGTTTTAATAATCGAAATCGGTAACAAAAATGCGTCGAGTCGCTCTGCTGTATCGCTACACCGGCACAATCCTTCTGCCACAGCATTCGATTTGGATTCCTTCGCTTCGTATTCAATATTTATTTATTTATTTATTTAAAATACCTTACAGCCCCGGGAGCATTGAGTAAAAGGTGTTACATAAAAATTACAGAAGGTGCGACCAGCCAACACTCCGCAGAAAAGATTGTAAAGAACAAAAAACTTTAGTAGACACAAGGCGAAACCAGACAAAAGCAAGAAAAAAAAACGGATAAGGGCATTGAGAGAAATAACGCAAAAAGTACTAAAATTTTCAGAGCACACAAACCACATCAAACGAACGGTACAAATCTCGCAATAACATTTGACGAAGGAAAATGCGAAAAAAAGAATTAACATATTGCCGACAGATAGCGTGCACATGACACGCACTGAAAAGAGCTGAAGGTTAAGGAAAAAAGTTTTGATTAGAATGAAAAAACCGCAGCACTTCAAGCACCTTGCCCACTCAAGGAAACAAGGTGATGCCAAATTATCTGTGCTGCTCTGCAAGTGCTTGTGTAGAAGATGACGAAATTTTTCCTGATTATTTTCTGCAGCAATGCTATCAGGAAGGCTACTCCATAAGCGAATGGCCACAGGAAGCGCAGAAAACATAAACGTATGCGTGGAATCATACATACGAGAAAAACCTAAGTGGTTATTTATTCTTCGGGACATGTTCGATGCGATTTCGATAGGTAAAGTGGAACGAGTCCAATTATAAACATATATGTAGAGCACTGATAAAAGGGCGACATCATGGCGAAGAACTAGAGGCTTGAGGGAAGGATCAAGCTTCATATCTGTTACGCTGAAATAGTGGCTGTAATCACGAAAGATGAAACGGGCTGCCCTACTTTGGATCGATTCGATCATGTCGATTAGATAAATAGGATCCGGGGACCAAATAGATGATGCGTACTCCAGTTGTGGGCGAACAAATGTCTGATAGGCCAATTTACAAATACTCGAAGGCGAATTACTAAGATTACGACGTAAATAGACTAATGTCTGTGATGCTTTGGCACATATGTTTATTTTTTTTTAATTACACATACTGCCAATCCCAATTAAGGGATTATTGCAGGAAGGGCACATACATTGTGAAAGGGCAAGATTTATACAAAGGGTACTCACTGAAATATTACAATAACGAGCGAGACAAAACTGACAGCAATACATTTTATGACTACATCAGTACCATGATAACTACATCAATACCATAGGACATCAATACCAACTAGTACTGAATAAAGAAGAGTGAGCACTTCAAACGGTGAAGTGGCTATAACATGGGATGAACATGAGCGGTTATCGGTTAGATTAATGACTAAATATTTATAGAAAATGGTTTGCAACAGTTGATTGAGATTTATATTGTTGGAAAAATGTGAGTTGTCGCGCGTACGGCTAAAAGAAGTTACCTTACATTTTGACACATTTCGAGACATTAGCCAATAGTTACACCAACGGTAAATTAGGCCGAGATCGTTTTGAAGCACTTGGTGGTAATCAGTACTGTTAACTGGTCTATAAATATAGCAATCGTAAGCAAAGACGCGAACACAAGAGGAAATATTTAGTGGCAACTCGTTCATGTATATAAGGAAGCGCAAAGGGCCAAGGACGATGCCCTGGTGAACACCTGATGTAACGTAAGTCGGAGATGAAACAATATTGTTAACTACTGTGAACTGTCGACGATTGGAAAGAAAATTTCGAATTTATGATAGCGCGAAGGAGTCGAGGCGAAGAGCGGGTAATTTTTGTAATAAGGTGACAATGGTTAACATGACCAAAAGCTTTTTAGAAGTCGAGAAAAATGCAGTCAGTCTGTAGGGTATTGTCCATGTTAAAGTGCCGGTGAGTCGTGAATTCAAGTAACTGTGTTTCGCATGAAAGCTTTTTCTGAAACCATGTAGATAATGAGAAAAGAAATGACTCGACTCTAGGTGATTGTAAACATGGGATGACATTATATGCTGGATTAGCTTGCAGTAAATGCAGGTCAATGAGATGGGGCGGTAATTTTCTGTTACCAGATTTAAAAACGAGGACCACTTTACCTATTTTCCAGTCACTGGACAGCTGTCCAGATGATGACTGTTTGAACAAAGACAAAGAATATTAGACAAAGAATTTTACTAGAAACAGATATGGTATTTTCAGTATTTTGGAACTAATATTATCTGCACTGGAAGAAGTAGATAACTACAGATTATTGATGAGGCATGCAACACCCTCTTTAGTGGCTTCAATACTTTGCATGTACTACCAGTCATAATCATCGACGTTCGGTAAATTAGTATGATCCTCTCGAGTGAAAACCGATGAAAAAATCTGTTAAATGCAGAGGTACTATCATTATCTGAAAGGGGGCGTTGGTGTAGCTATGTAAAGATTTCCGGTTTGAGTTGCGTCAGGGCATATTACTTGCCAGAACTTTTTCGGATTCGTTTGTAGAAGAGAAGGTAAATCTTTTGAAAAGTATTTATTTGTAGCCTCAGTTAGGGCAGAACACTAGGTTTTTAAACACAGCCTATACCTCTCCCATGCAAGAGCACTGTTGATATGTTTAGCCGTACTGTAAAGGTGTTTCTTTTTGTTGCTAAGCTTGCGGAGCGCTTTAGTGAACCAAGGATTGGATTTGTTGTTAGTTATCAATATCAACGGGATATATTGGTTAATTAGGTCCGATATTTTATTCTTAAAACATTGTGAACAAGGCTTCCGTGCGGGAGCCGAAACGTCTTTTAAGTTTTTCTTTTTCTTTTTCGTTACTTGGTCGGTGCCCTCTTTCTCTCTCAAATGTACCCTCCCGACCAGACGGTTGTCCGTCAAACCCTTGACTTCATTCTTAAAACAGATCCTTATTGGTAGTATCGATTTGATTTTCTCCTTAAAAACAATCTCTAAATAAGAAAACACTTGCTTAGGCAAAAAACTGCTGCTTATGTATTTATCTTTATTTTATGTTATATTTTTATTTTCCTTGCAGAGATTTTATTCTCTTCGACATTCTTCCAGCGACTTTTTATATACTGAAGCAGACGCTATAAAATATTTGTGCTTAAAATGCATAAAGCGCTTAAATACATAATGACCTCAATAGAAACCGTTTCTATTGACCAAAAGCAAACATATGTTAAATGTTTAATGATGAACACTTGTATTGGTCTTTTGATTCGCGCAAGCCTTGTATGAATTAACGCGACATGTGACGAAAGAGTTCCAACGCGCCCAGGTAGGTTGTTTTCCTTTAATATACAATTTGTGTACATAATTAAAAAGGCAAGTGATGCAGTAAACTTACGACTTGCCTGATAAATTCTGACTGGTATTTACCTGTGCTGTTAGCTGGGCTTTATAGCTGCACAATGAATCTGTGTGAGTAAGCCTAGAGCCGAATAGATTGCATAAAACAGTTGAAATGCTGGTAAGCGCAAATAGGTCGCAAAAATCAATAAAACCATGTCAAACATTCGCTTTTTCTCCCTCCTATTTTTGTGGCTCATTAAAAACCTAAACATTTTTATGAGCACAAAGAGTTTACTTTCAATTGTGTTTTTTTTTTACTCAAGTATCTTTCCCCGATGGACCAGTTCATGTGCCGCTCCTCCCCCATCCGTTTGTCTTTACCGCAGTTGGGAGCTTTTTTCATATTTCGGGAAGCAGCGTCCTGCTAAGAATCCGCATCCCACCTGTCACAAAGCACAAACACGCCCTTACGGACTAGAGCAATATAAGTTCGCAAGAGGCCCAGCCTGAAATGTAACCGAAGGGAGCCAGGTTCACCATAAATGACCCGCTGGAAGTGTTCGTACCATCAGCTTGGCCCCCAGGGCTTCAGCTCAGCATCCGGCCATCGTTCTGATGGCCCCAGCAGGTGAAGGCTAAAAGACGAAGACCCGTTGAAGTTGCTTATTGGAGGATTGATCAGGGGTGGCGGCCTCTGCTAAAGCCTTGCCCAGACGAGTACAGTTTGGCAGCCGGTTTCTTAGTAGGTTTTTGTAATGTTGTGCTTGTTCATTCCCGTACGAAACGCATTTAGCAAACTCAATGGGACCCCTTTGTGTCTCCACCCCTAACCCTAAGGGCGTGTGGACGTCTTCTCCCGCAGCTGTGAGGGTCGGAGTTAGCCAACTGGAGCATCGGAAACAGGCCTGTTGGGCGGGCCAGCGTTTTTGTAGCGGGACCACAACGAGATTCTATCAAACCCCCTGATTTGACAATATTTCCTCGGGTAGCGCGTTTACAGGGTAGCTTCTCCAGCGGAAGGGGACCGTCACTTCCCGGATTCAGGAGGTAACCTTAAAGAGTGTCATACGCAGCATCAGTGACACCTCGGCCTCCTCCTACGGTTTATTTGAGAGAGGTGTTGGAAGCCCCGGCCATTTATCATCCCATATGGGGTGCTTGCTTTGGTTCACAATGTATTACAGGACCGGCCGACCAAACACCAGTCCATACGACAAGCTACACGAGAGTTATATTAACAAAAGAGAAACAGGTTTAGTTATGTACTGTTTCTTACGAGAAAAAAACAGACAGCCTATTTGATTTCTACGCGGAAGCAACGTGCATCAAAATTTTAGGTATTTGTACCACGTAAAACTTCTTAGAGGAAGGAATTTCATTTCCTTATACCCATTAATACACTGTGGTTTTAATTGGTGCATGTAGCCAGTAGACGATGCTACAATTATCGCTAGTCTTTGCACTGCTTGCCATTTAGATTCGGTAATAGTTTTTGACAATTTTAAGAAATAAAGAAGTGCTAGCTTCTTTTGCGTAGGCATTCGTGAAGAGTGCTTTGTGGTAGAACATATTAACAGCATACTTTAGAGATGCCCGCTTTACCGCACTGATGTCAATGTCACCGAAAAACTCCCTGCAGAAAAGCAAACTGCACAATGTGTCGGCACACCACGATATAATACTAAACTCCAAGCACGGAAGCCAACTTTGCACCAAAGGATGACACAAAGTGATAAAATGCCCAGCAGGAAAGGCACCTTTACAGGTGACGGGCACATGATACCGAGCAATATTTAAAACACTAAATTACCCTCGATGCGAATACAAAGTTCACAATTTAGTCACACAAAGTACAAATAAGTGACGACACTGAGGATACAAAATCAGCACATGCATAGACCCAATCATGTACTAACAGTTGCAAAATCATAAAATCACCCGCGCTTAGCTCTGTACTTATTTGCTTAAATTTATATAAGTAAAGATACGGTTAAATATAATATAAGGTTAAATATAAATATAAGGTTGCGTATATTTTTGTACTGTGTATTAGTATCAGAGAAAGCTAGAGAGCTTCTTTTTCAACTATCTTTCTACGACAAAGGGGCGATAAAGTTTTATGCTTTGAATCCCATGAAAGTTAAATCTTGCAACTCTTATCCAAGCAACAACAAAGCTAGGGGACATGCACATGTGTCCTCTCGCTTTGTAAACTTTTTATAGGGAGCAGAAAACTGTGCCATTTCGTGAACACAAAACGAAAGTTTCCTTGAAGTAAATTTGTCTTAAAATTATTAGCTAAAAACGCTGTGTACAAGTGGCGTTCGTTTCGAAGTGGAAGGGTAAATGATCGTGTTTGTTTTAATGAGAGACACAACTATTAGAGAGATTCATCACAGCAATAAATAGAGACCCTTCTTAGACAAATTGTTTTACCTTTTTATTGAGGAGCGATTATATGTGTCAAAATCCTGGCATATCATTTAAAACTCTTCAACAAAGTATAAAAAACACGTTTTTTTGCTATACTTGCTTTATCAAAGGTCTGGAAATGTCTGCAACAAAAAGTATCGCAATTATTTCTCTCAATTTCTCTCCACAGCATTGAACAGGTGTAGCTTGTTGGCAATGTGTCGGACAGCTAGACCCGTCCATTAAGTCACATTTTAGAATAAGAAGCAACTTACGGCCCCTACCTGCTTTGTATGATCAAGGAACCTGTATGGGTTCCGTAACGTCTGCGTATTCACCTTGACGCTGTCTGTGACCGCATCTTCGTCCTCGTCATGATACCTGACCGGACAAACTTTCGCCGTAGTCTTTACTACATGGGCAATTCGTTGGTAGAGCTAAAATAACGATGTAACTGTGAATGGCATGACGGCTTGGATGAAGGAGAGTTGCCTTACTGTACAAGAAGGTGTTGGTAATGGGGTATAATATCGTTTTTGTCTGACGGGGGCATATCTACTCGAGGTCTAGAATACGCAGGACCGAGGCAAGTGCAGGGGTACGTCCGCACAGCGAGATGTATCTGTTGTGTTCAAATGACGTCCGAATTGTTTCGAATAGGCCCGTTTTCCATTGCTATCCCGGAAAGACGGCCATCGGATAGGATGGTTTCAATCGTCGCACACATATAGAACGCCACAAAGTAAAAGGTATAATTTTCTGCACTTTTCGGTGCACGCAAATTTCTGCCGCACCAGAATAATTTGCGGAAAAAAGGTTTCTGGGGAAGGTATACACGTCCTCAATTTTACGCTCAGTAAGAGACTGTAAAACAGCACACGTGGGACTTGAGCTCTTTCTGCCAATTGGGTGAAAGAGGAACATTCGGAAGGAATCGTGAAGCTTTTTAATGACTCGCTGTGCGGTGGTAAAAGGAAAACCAAGTTTCTGAAAGCTTCAGCTGATACTATGTCCCGAATAAAAAAGAACACCTGTCGTAAAGACTAACAACTCTCAGCAAACTATTACTCAACTAAGGGCCTCATTGTAGGTGAGAATGGTGACTGGTTTGATTGCAGTTGTATTTTTTTTCCTGCGCCTCGATGCACCAGGCTTTCATGGCTGCTTTGAAGGTGGTTTCGTGATTTCTCTTGTGTGCCATAGCAAATCTGCTATTAGATAGAGAAAGTGTTTCGAGCACTCTCAACTAGAGTAGAAGGTTCTTTGATCTGCGGTTTCCTTGGGATAATTTTATGAATGAGATCGGAAAGATTGTACAGATAATTACTCCCAGAAAAAAATACCACACCGTTATTTTCCCGAAGATCCACTGGGCATATTGCTTTATATAAATATTTGCTGCCGCTTTACTTTGCGTTTTTCTGAAGCACAATTTCTCTTCAATAAACCTTGTTTGCTATTAGAGCCCTGAATGGTTCGTGTAGACATATAGTATCGCAAAGGAGCTGGTACTCAGCCTTCATTGTACATATACCTTCTGGATGCCTCCAGAGTTGTTCATGTCGTGCCAGCGTCCGTCTTGAAGGTCTTCCAAAGTTTAGTTTGCTGCCTTAAGCAACCAACAAAGCGACTCTCCCAAACAACACCACAGTTAAGGAAACCATTTCAACCATCGTGCTGTAACAATTACGCCAAACACCATTATTCCTGAAATTACCTACAGACGGCCCGGGAGTGTGTTTGACACATTTCCAACGCTCCGCATTGTAAACTGTCGAGACAAAGGCGTATGTTTTTGTAGGCCTTTTTTTCAAAGACCTAACCTAGATAAGGAGATATGAAAGTATCTAACCTGCAAGTAAATGTTAAGCAACGAGCTTTTAAATAGTTCATTGTTATTCCGAGACAGCGGAGCCCAGAGTTATGGCTGAAGACACGCACAAAACACAACAACACAGGTGCCGTCTTCCTTGTTGGGAGAAAGAAAGGCTTTTCCGCTGAACTTGCTGTCAGATTATTGAAAACAAAACACCGCGTTGGGTAATGTGTAGCGTTAAACACGATCTATTCGCTTGGCTCGGTGATCACCTCCTGAAAGTAATCGGTAATTTGGCTTTGAGGCAGCCTTGAAAGCCAAGAGTGTTAATATTAGCCTGATGCAGCACGGCCGACCAGTTATCGTGTTTACTATAAGCGCTCACAATGTCCCTGGTGTCCCAACGGATGCTTTGTGTGAAATCTTCCGCACCGTAGGCCGCAAAGACCTCCAGAAACTCTTCCAAACAACGCTGCATCCTCAATTCACAGCATTATCAGATGAAATTCGTGAGGGAGTGCAGGCACCAGAAAGACGTTAGGAGCGTCAAGCCATGAATTACGCCACTGGCATTTGCCCTCGCGCTGCTAGTCACCTGGGCGTTACCTCAAACGGCCATCAAAGCTTCACCTGCAAGAACGCACCAGAATGACTGATGTGTTGCGTCCGGATAGTTATCGTTCCCTTTATTCTCACTGAGGAGAAGCAGGACGTATATATGGCTGCTGCCAAAACAACCAGTGTTTCCACACGCAGGCACCCATTCGGGTACACGAATATGGCCCAAACAAGCCCAACGAGAACCGACGAAGTACATCTACGAGATTTCACGCAACCAAGAACAATCAAAACTTTGTCCCGTAAACAACGTTTCTAGGATCAAATTTTGCACCACAACAAGAAAAACCGAGAGCTCACAAAGCACATCTACGAGATTTCTCGTAACCAAAAACGATGAAGTTTTCAATAGGGTTTCCACGCTTTATATGTGCTACACAACAACAACAAAACAACAGCCTTCCAAGAAGCAGCAAAGCAACACCCTCAGTAAAGCAATCGCGAATCGAGTGCTTCGGAATGGGCCCTGGAAGCATTTATTTCTCGGTTTACTTTATTCTGAAGCCCCCATTTTACATTCACAATAGTGGTTCGAGGATCAACATTCTAGTTTTGTGATCACAGTACAGCGCACTGTTGCTCATGCTGGTACAAGAAACTTCCTTCATCAGTTTACCCAGGTATATAAACGAAATAACAGCTTGCGGATCCGTCTCCTAGAATCATCGACGCTGACACGCCGATGAGAACTAAGAATATATTGTATCAGTCTAGATGCCAAATAAACCGCGCGGACTCAATGAGCAGGTCGGGCGGCGTTACTTAAGTCGCTACGGAGTTGAAGGACGTGTGGGTCAACTAAGAATATATTGTATCGGTGTGGTAGCAAATTACACCGGGCGGACTCACTGAGCCGGTCGGGTGCCGTTACGTGGGGTGCAACGCCGTTTGACGACGTGTGGGTCAGCTTGCCTAGCGGTTGTTAAATTGACGGTCACAGAGGCAGATCACGATGGCGTACGTGAACCGAAGTTGTGCACATAGTTACTACTCCATGCGCGAGATTTTGCATTCTTTGAAGTAACATTTCAATTTATGCTAAGTTTACGGACCTTTAGAAGGGGTGGGTTATGCAGCAAAACCTGCCTGTTTTTGTTAAGCTACGTGTTTTGTTTTTCGCAGCTGGCGGTGCCAAGCTCGCACCGGCGTTCAAAGAAAAGCACGTTTTCCTTCCGTTTTTGTATGCTGTATCTGTGATTTATTCTATTAGGAGTTGATTTTGCACAGTATTCCGTGCACTAGAAGTTCGTAACAATTCGCCAGTGTTATTCGCCAGAGGATCCAGAACAAGGTAGGCAGACAGATCAATTCTTCCAGGGCATAAATAGTGGCATTCTATTCGCGAAGCTCTAATGTGCAGGTCCCATTGTTTACCTCTTCATTGTAACGTGTATTACACAGTTTGTTGTCTGCACGAGTTCAATCCAAATCATAAATTCAACCTAAAAACCGTGCATCTTCCTCCTCCGCCTTACCAAATGCTCGAACCGAACGCTCCTTTTTGTAACATTCCGCCGACTTGTAACTTCTGGGTCCCTCGAAAATATTAGAAATAAGCGAGACCGTTTTAACAAGTTAATTTAGAGCGTACAAGATACATATTGTGAATAAATAAAAATAACTGTATAAAACAATTGAAACATTTCTATACCTATGAAAGCAATCTAAATGCACAAATTGGCTTGTGGATGAAGGAGCTTATATCGCCGGAAGGCAGTTGCCATAATTGCAGGGAATATTTCTTGTTGGCTGTAGGTGTGTATCCTAGGTCTGGACGCCGTAAGAGGCTAGTTTTTATTCCATTCTCCCTGGTCCACTGAAGAAATGCTAACTTTTAAACACAACAAAAACCGACCGCACAGTACATTAATTGTAGAATTAAAATGTGTTGAAGACCTGGCATATCCTGGAACGCCAATGCAAGATAGTGCAAACCAATAGATTTTTAATACTCTTACCGTCATTGTCTGGGAAAAAGAGTTTGTGCACATTATATTCTACATTGTACTTCAGAATAATGCCACATAGGCAATTTGAAGAAGTATTGCTGTGTTATAATAATATTGTTATTATATTTAGCTTAGGCGTGTGAAGCTTTTCATTGCACCACCTAAAACATATTTTTGTGAGGGTTATGTGCGCTTTAATGCCAAGTACGAGGGTACGCCCAGCACAGACACGCCTTTTGAAATATGAAACTTTTATTCCCCAAGCGATTTACTTGGCAGAGCTGTGGCTTTTTCGACAATGCTTTTCTGTGTTGGTATTCACGTTATCTGTTGATAGTAACCGCAAGCTTGAATACACTTTTTTTATGCTTTTGACATTTGATGAGCTACCGACAGGGTAATATCATCATCATTACATACTAACCATAAATGGTGTGATAAGGACAAATAATTTGCGATACACACTTTTAAGGAGATGTTAGTTGACTAGTGTACGTCTCCGATGTGGTGTCTAGATAATGCTGATAAGTATTAAACACTGTGCATTGTATAGGTTCGAAAGAAGCGGGAATTTGTATTCTAGGAAATTCTTTTAAAGGGGCCCTGAAAGGCGTTTTGAGCACACTAAATGAAGTAGCGCAGTCGTTAGATTGGGTCGTCAAGGTCATCTGGGCCAAGTATTACTCATTTACGCGCCGCGGAAAGCTCACACTTTTGTTGCAAAGTTTGTCGCTTTTTTCTCACCCTTTTCTTCGTGTTTTTGGACGCCGCCATCTTCACATGTCTACATCATCGATTCCCAGATGTTCGTCATGAGCTAGACATCCTGCTATTGGGCGGCTTTTTCACGCACTTCCGGCAAAGACATGAGTCGTCTGCTCAGCGTCGGCTCGCCGGCTGATCTGCCAGCGGAGTGTCGGAGTGCTTGGACATTTCACGACAAACGAAATAAGTGTAAACAAACGCTTAACCGTTCGTATTGAATGCAACACGGCCATAACACGACATGGATATTCTCTTACCTGAGTACGTTCCGTAAAAAAAGCGTTGAAGCCCCGTGGCACTTCTTTCGTGCAATCGCAGAGAACGCCCTGAGCCGAATGCCCGGGTTTGACGGATACATTTTATTCCACTTCAAAACAATCCAGAGATGCGTTTCGAACGAACACAACGTCACAACATGCGTTGCAAGTCTGAACCGCGATTGACAGACGATAGGTTTCCTCCTCCTGCCCGACGTAAATTCGGCACTTACCTAGCGCGCGGTTTGCGGGGACGAACAGCAAGTCACTTAACTCTGGCGCGCAAGCCGAGATGGCTTTTAGCCACGCACACTGCACATACCCCCTGCGAGGTTGAGTCGTACGTCGCCCATCCAGACCATGGGAAGCACTATCCACCCGCAGAAGCACAACGTCGCATTTCATCGCGAAACAAAGGCGTCCACAACACACACACACCATCGCCTCCTGTAATGCCAAACGCATCTAACAATTCCCAATAGGAGTGAGTGGTACGCCTGCAGTGCCCACATGTCGCGAGGTGGGGCCCCGAGCTGAACCCAGATCACGCAGCCGTAACTGACTTCTGGGGAGGTTTGTGCCTTGTTGCCAAGGCAACCGGTGTTTGGGATTGTCAAAGAAATGGCGCTCGCTCCAGCACTAGGGTGGCTAGAATCACCTTACCAGAACTAAAAAGCTCAGAGCCGCGCCGGAGCATGTTTTGCCAACGTTGCCGCTCTCCACCACGCGTCGCCCCAAGCCTAACTGGTCACATGATTGAAGCGTTTTGTGCCCGGGTTCTGTATCGGATTAAAATGTCTTTTTCACATGCCGCCGGCAGGAATTACCACCACCGCAAAATAAGACCCGGCACCAGCGGGGCCACATCTGATACGGCGCTTTTTGGATAAACAGTGCGCAGTGCATGAAAGGTACCGAGCGCACGATCCACCCCGAGCGGCTGCGAGTTTACCGCCGAATAAAAGTCACGTGCTGCCCTGCAGCAACGCACACCGGGAAAGGGCAAGGCCAGGCCGCCGCACAAACGCGGCCAGATTTTTCGTTCGCTTTTTCCAGCCTTGATCGGAGTGTGGGATTCATGGTGTCAACAAAGCTTGCCCGTAGCAGACGGCAGTATGCGGAGCGCCATAGCGGAAGTACGTCACCGCTGAAGCGCGCAGCATCATGGGAGGGAAGGCCTACGCGCCGTCAACAGCGAAAGGATAGAAAGGAGGAGGAAACGCGGCGCGACGCTAATGTGCGGTTTTTGATTTACGATTTCTCAGCTAATACTCATCGCTTTAACAAAATTTTTTCGGGAGGAGATTGCTAATACATTGTCTCATTTGGTTACATGTACATCCATGCACCGGCGGAAGGTATTTCAGGACCTCTTTAAATGTTAATAAGAAAAAGTGTTTTCTTCTGAAAATGTAAAATGCTTTTCTGCGTAAGTTTATAGTGCCTGAATATGGCAACGTAATTTTTAGGGGTTTCAATATATTTTGGAGTGCAGTTACATTCTTCAGTCTTTATGAACACCTCATGGTGATTGTGGCCTAGCCTGATATCATTTTCTTGGAGTTAAACTAATAAACACAAATTAGATCGAACGTACTTATAAAATATGCATACGCACGTAAATATTCATAGGGTATGATTAGGATGCCAAGACGCAAGATACGTGTATTTATATATTTAAAATGCGTTAGCAGGCACAGCACCTGACATCAGTAATATGTGAAGTCTCTAAGCAGCAGAAAGCGGCATCATTTTCTTCCCTCTGAGAACACATTCTAAGTCCTGGGCATGGCAGAAATTATTAATGGTGTGCGAATATCAAATTTTTCGGGGACCGCCAGGGGGCGCCGACCAGTGCAGACGCGACAAGGTCGGCTCCCAAGTGTTTGAAAGATTTCGGTGGGATAATCTAGTTTTATCGCTGTGTTTTTGGCTTCAACCAACGCCGGAAGTTGCAGCGCTTCTGTGGATACCAGGTTTTCGCCGGTGGGTGATCTTTTCACCGAAGTACTGAACTTTTTCCCCGACACCACGCTGGCGACCGCTAGGCCTAACGCTCGGCAGGCCTAGCGCGGCGACGCGCCGGTGGCTGCCCTCGCTGCTGGTACGACGAACTCTGCGACAGCTGTCATGGCGGCGGCTTCGATGCAAGTGGAAGGCGATTTCATCGCCGAAGACGATATTGACAAGGAATCGGGCTGGAACAAGGTCACCAGCCGAAGAGAAAAAAAAGTCAGCCGACCGCAGCACGATAGTCACGCTAGCGAAGAGAAGGTGAGTGCACGCCGGCCGTTTTCCAGCGTCGTGAATCCGGTGGTAAAGGCCTCACGCATGCCTCCCATGCCTCAGGAGCACATCAAGATTGTGATACGCCCCAGAGGGGGATTGAATTTGGAGAAAGTGGGCCCCACCGTGGGTAAGGCGATTACCGAAGGGGCAAGCTTGAGCTCGGAGCAAACGGTGCATGACGTAATCTGCCCAAACATTACGCAAAACATTATGGTGGCCAGCACCCCTCTAAGAGAAAATGCGGACAAGTACGCTCGCATCAAGTTCATAACGGTGGCCGGGAAGGTCTTCGAAGTCAACGCTTACGATACCGCCCACAGCGATACGTGCAAGGGGATTATTAAAAACGTGGACATCCCAGACGGGCCTGCAAGCCTTGAAAGTGTGAGCACAGGAGTCATCGTTCTCTCGTAACTGCTAGTCGAGTGGCCAATCCCACCTAGCAACTCATCATCAGTGTGGCGCACGCGAGCACCACACCATCTTCTTCATCTTTCATCCTCGCGCCTTCTTGACCATCGCTTTTCGCAACGGCCTCTCGGCGAGGTTGCGTCGTCATTAAACGCGTCCTTCGAGTCGCCCGTGTCCGAGTCTTGCAAAAGGAACATTTTTAACGACCGTAACCCGTTGGCGCTCGGCGTCAAGAGAATCAAGAACTCCGGATCTGTTATTATTGTATTCGACGGACTTCGTGTACCGAACTTTGTGAGATATGGACGTACTCTAGTGCGCTGCTACTTATATCGGAAACAAGTGGACGTGTGCTATGCTTGCGGAAAGATCGCACACCGGAAGGACGTTTTCCCGACACCCGGTGTTTCGAATAGAGGTGTTTCGAATGTAGCGGCGTGCGCAACCCAAGTGACCCACATGCGTGCAACCCGAAATGCAAGCTGTGCGGGGGCTTGCATGTGACAGCGGATAAATCGTGCAAGAAACCCTACTTGATGCCATACGTGGTGCGTGTTAGACGTCAAGAGCGCGCGAAGGCACAGATGTTCAAGGAAGAGACGCAGACGGTGAGCGACAGGTCCGAATCCAGGGGGCGAGCTAGCTCGCGCTGCCGCTCTCGGTCCCGACGTCGTGCGTCATCAAAAAAGCGAGACGCAAGCAGGAGCAGAGGTCGCTCCAGCTCCAGGGGGCCACAGGCGCGTTTCGCGGCTGGTGGGGGCGCAGACTCGTGGGCCAACAACGTTAAGGGCAAAGAAAAACGCGCGGATCAGCCAATGACCCAAGCGAATCGTAGTCTAGAAAGAGATAGGATTCTATCGCTGGAAAAAGGAGAACAACAGCCTGAGGGCGGCGGTAAAGAGGCTCACTCTCGAATTGATCGAGCTCAGCAGAGAGATTACTCGTAACAAGTCCGAGTCCTCTGACAGTCTCTCAGATAGCGAGGTTCCGGGGTCCATGGAGGTTCCTCCGTCAGAGGGCGAGCGTCCCTCAGATAGCGAAGTTCCAAGGTCCATGGAGGTTGCTCCGTCAGAGGGCGAGACCGCAGAGTGCCCAGCTCCCAAGAAGCAGGCCCTTACTATGCCCAGTCAGTTGCAGTTTAAGGCAAAGTCGGAAATCAAGGAGGCTCTATCTGCGATTGATGATAGTATCAAGCAGATAAACGACCGACTCGCCCGTATTGAGCCCAATGAGGAGAGCGTCGGGGCTAGGCTGCAAAATATCGAGGCATACTTGAATGATACGGTAGTTCCAGCTACGGTGAAGATCTATCCCAACCCTTTGGCAGAGCAGGGTAGATCCCCCAGTAATACCAGAGTCCTTCAATGCTTTTCTGGTCACGAAACTTCTCCGTAACGCTATGGGAGAGCTTCATATAGGGACCAAAGCTCCCGCGCGGTGGCGCTACGAGTCCGGTGAAGGCGGCTTGGACGGCGGCGGCCGCATTTCCAGTGCGTTGGAGCGCGAGCATGGTGGTGTTTGTTGTGTGATATAGCTTTCTGCACTAATCACGAAGGGCAAACTATGTGAACTACCATGCCTCTGATGTGCTGTGTACCTGGTTGACGCTCTGGCTATCGGAGTACAACGGAAAAGGCTTCGCTGTTCTGCCTCCCAGGCGACCGCAAACAACGCGACAGGTGGAAGCGAGCCATTCCACGACAGGAGACGGACGCTTTCAGCTTCGAGTCGAAGGCCGTTAGTGTGTGCGAGAAACATTTCGACCCTACCGACATTATTCGAGCCGATGAGTTCAAAATAAGTGGGCAATCTGTGCTTCTGCAGCGGGAGAAGCTCAAGCTCCGAGTCGATGCCATACCTCGCGGATATTTAAAAACCTGCCGGCGTATTTTACGAAGCCCAAGCCACGGTCGCGCTCACAACGAGAAAATCCGTCTGCACAATGTCGTCGCGTTAAGCGTTGAACAACGATGGGACTGCAGCTACTGGGATTTTGGTTATCGAATCAGACATTTTGAATTTAGAAACCGGAGCATGGCTATCTTTGCCTGCATACATATATATTTTTAACTTGACCGCCGTGCTTGCCCAGGGGCTAAGGCGTTGTGCTGATAAGTTCAAGGACGCGGGTTTCCAGGCGCTTTCTGATGGAGGCGAAAAGAGAAAACGCTTGTGTGTTCGAGATTTCGGCGCAAGTTTGAGATACCTGAGAGGTTGAAATTAATCCGGAGTGCTACACGACGGCGCGCGCCTCATTGCCGGTGTAGCGTCGGCCGGCACGTTAAACCTCATAATCAATCAATCAATGTTTTTTAACTTGACGTTTGGGTGGGAGGGGTGTGACAGGCACTGAGCGGGCTAGATTTTATCTGTTGACACCCTATGCCTATGAGGACAGCCGAGAAAGTCGCTCAAGGCTGTAGCATTTACTCCTACCCTGGCCCCTCCATGCGCCCATTATGCTGCTTCCATTTTGTGAGCGTTTTTTTTTTATCCTGCTGTCCATCTTTTCGCATCTCGAATATTTTTTTACATTACATAAAATAAATACATAAACATAAAATAGCGCAAACACAGCGCTAACCCAACGTGCTGTATGTTTGCCCACCTATTTGCTCAGCGCAGCATGTCGCCCAGGGCTGAATACCAATTTAATCCTGGCGCAAGTTAACTCAAATCATGCAGGCGACTGCTAAAGGCCAGTCAAAAATTGAAAACGTCAGATGTCCGCCTTGCCAAAGCGAGAACGCAGCGGTGCCTGCCGCAACGAACGAACACTGCAACATATGCGCCTCAGTAACACCCGTGGTCTTGCCTCAATTTCACAGCTGAGCTACGGGACAGCAACTGACTCAAAAACTTCGCTCGCGTTTTTACAGGTGGAAATTAAGAGCAGATGAAAGTAGGCGCGTTGCCGATGGAGAAACAGCCGGCCAGCAAGCGTCGTCGCCCGCCGGCGAAGCCTTCACGTTAACAGGGGCGATCCTAGCGGCAGCTTTTGTCCCTGAATAAAACTTCGGCCGGAGTTTCGTGACCAGAAAAGCATTGAAGGACTCTGGTAATACTAACCTAAATAACGCAATCGCACACGGTCAAGATGGCCTCGATAACTAAAGCCTTTAGCGCCTGGCAATGAAACTGCCGAGGATTCAACCCAAAAAAGGCGGCGCTCCAGCAGTTTATTAGATCACAAGCTGAGAAACCACATGTTATTTTGCTTCAGGAGACTCTTGCGGCTGACCTCCCTTTCACGAGATACAAAGCGGAGACCCTCCGGGAGGATAAAGGCAGGGGTGTGGCTATTTTGATAAATAAGAAGATCCCTTATATCCGACACGAGCCCCGTACGTCGAATTGTAAAGTAGAATTTATCGCTGTGGAAGATAATTCCTAATAATTATATAGGAAACAGCAGCACTATAATTCTCTTCAATTTGTATAGTAGCCCAAAAGAATCGAGGCAGAGCTTTAAGGCCATCCTAACTAAAGTGGCACGGCTATCCGGTAACGCTCCTGTGATCGTTGGTGGGGATTTCAATGCCCCTCACCAAGCGCGGAAATACCCTTACTCCACCGGCAAGAGTGAAAGGTTATGGACGCACGCCTCGGACCTTAGTCTCACCCTCATTACAGACCCGGGTCACCCAACTAGATGCGGCAGGGACTCGACGCCGGACCTAACTTTTGTCCGGGGAATCGAGAAACCTAGCTGGGTGAATACTGATATTGACCTCGGCAGCGATCACTATATTGTAGTCGTCAGCTTCGAGGTAGTCTGTAAGAAGCTGAGGGAGTTTAAACTGATTGATTGGGATAAGTTCCTCAAATTGAGGGCAAATCCCGATGCCACTCCCGATGAGGCAGATCCTCCGCTCGAGAGCTGGATAGAGCAGCTTGGGCTGGACATTCACGCGTCAGAAAGAACCATCCTCACGGATGTTGGAACTGAGAAGATGGACCACAGATTAGCTAAGCTCCTTGAGGCTAAGCAATCAATACTAGCACGGTAGAAAGAACGACTGAACACGGGACTTAGGAAAAAGATCGCGCTGCTGAGCAGTGAGATTGAGGAGTACTGTAAAGTTCAATGTAAACAACAATGGGATGAGATATGCAATTCCATAGACGGCCAACTTCGCAAAGGGAGAGGCTGGGGTCTCCTCAGACATCTACTAGATGAGGGAGGTTCCAGATCCAAGCCAACCCAGCGGTCGCTACTGAGCAAAATAATTCACAAGGCGCGGAAGGAAGCTAAGGATGACGAGCTCGTGGAAGATCTAGCCGGTCAGTATTTGCCACTTATAAAAACGCAGACTTTCGTCCCTTCGCCAGTAGTGTATACGGCTTCTCCCAACCACGCGGTTGACGAAGATTTTTCGGAGGGAGAAGTTCGTTTGCTGTTCAGGAGCTTAACAGTAAATCTGCTGCTTGCCCTGATGGTATTTCGAACAGAGTTCTTCGCAATCTTGAGGATAATTCCATCAGCTATCTAACCAGACAAATCAATAATATCTGGACAGAGGGCCACGTCCCAGACACTTGGAAACACGCTAATACGATACTCATTCCTAAGCCGGGCAAGCCTCTCGGACTTAAAAACCTCAGACCGATCTCTCTGACTTCCTGCCTCGGCAAGGTTGCGGAGCATGTTGAGCTTAACAGGCTCTCCGCTTATGCGGAGGATAACCAGCTTTTCACGTATACCATGACCGGCTTCAGGCCGGGTCTTTCGACCCAGGAAGCTATGCTCCGAATCAAAAAGAAGCTGCTAGATCGGGTCACTCATGACACAAGGGCCATTCTGGGCCTTGATGTAGAAAAAGCCTTCGATAATATACGCCACATGGCTATACTTTAGGCCATAACAGACCTTAGTCTCGGCGAACCTTTCTTTTCTTACGTTCGATCTTTTCTCAGCGGCAGAACCGCCTCCCTATGCATTGGAGATACTATATCAGAACCCCTCCAACTTGGAGACAGGGGAACTCCTTAATGCTCGGTACTGTCTCCCTTTTTGCTCAATCTAGTCATGTCCAAATTAGCTAGAACACTTCTCGATATTGAGGGGGTTTCATCCCACGCTTTCATCCTATGTCACATTTCTTACGTCGCGGCTATGCTCAATTGGAAGAAAACATAAGAGAAATGCCTCGACACCATGATTCGTCGTGTTTTAAGGTAGCTTTGGGGCTTCCTATCAATGTATCCAGAGATCTACTGAAACTAGGGGTTCACAATACGTCATCAGAAATCGCAGAAGCCCAGCACTCTGCGCAGGTAGGTCGACTTTCAGGCACTAGAGCAGGCAGAGAAATTGTGGTCCCTCTGGGCATTTTTAACGAAAGAATAAGGAGAGTGATAAACACCTTAGAAGAGAAATCAGAGACTCCATCGTGGTCCGTCCTTTCCCCAGAAACGTACACCCTGTCTTTCATCAAGGAAGGAGACTGTTTCGAGCCAAGGCACTTCTAGCTGCAGCTCTCGAGAGCCCTACGGAGTCGGCTTTTGTAGATGCTGCTCAGATAAATGGAAGACAGGCCTTTTCGATAGCCGTCATTGATGCTCAAGAACGGATGCGCAATGCACTTTCCGTGTTTACCAAGAATCAGAGATTGCTGAGCAAATGGCCATTGCACTTGCTCTGCTTGATCCTCAACATAAGGCCATATATGGCGACTCTACGGCGGCCACTCGAGCCTTCGCCAGGGGAGTGGTTGATGCCAAAGTCTCCAAGTTATTGGAAGATAGACACATTAGTAATCATTCGATAGTCTGGTTTCCAGCCCACATGGGCGACCTCGGGGGAGGACAGCGGAACTTCAATGAATCCGCACACGAGGCGGCGCGAGGACTCATCAGCCGCGCACCCTCCCAACCACCCCCGTCTCCACAAAGGGCTTTCAAGGATCAACTTCAGACCTACAACGAGCTCACCAAGCACTTCTACTTAAATCGACGGGAATTTGCGCTCCCACACAAAGGATTCAACAGGGCGCAGTCAGTCACTCTCCGCATGTTACAAACAGACTCATACGCCAATCCTTGGAGGATGAGCCACATCGACTCGGGCTACGACGGAACTGCTACGTGTTGAAAGTGTGATGGGCGTGTGAACTTGGGTCATTTGTTGTGTGGTTGTGCTACGCAAGCCTCCTATCTGGAGGATAAGGTCAAGTGGGACAGTGCTCTCAGTAGCAGTGAACTTAACGATCATCTCTGGGATGTCCAGAAGGCCCGCGTAGCGGCGGAGAGTCTCGGGCTCCCCGTCCCGACGTGGCAGATGCCCTCTACACCTTGACACCGGTCAGGTGTCCTTCAGGACCATTTTTGGAAATAAAGTTTCCCCACCACCATCAAATGTTTCGAATACGAATCGAAAACAAATATTTGCTTCGAATATCGAACTGAATATCAAATATTAATGGGGGATGTGGCTTCTGGAATAAACTTTTTTCTTTCTTTGTAGATTTTGATGCCAATAGGTACCGCAACTGTAAATGCTTGTGTGATAGCATCATAAAAGTTTCAATGCAATATTTTGAAAACGTCTGTATTTATAAAATTTTCTTTCGATTCACCTCGTACCGCACTTGAGCGGCCTATAAAACATGATAGGGAACTTGTTCGAATCGCTTTGCATTCCCAAATGAATAGACGAGCTGGTGACGGTCAGGTTTTTTTGATTAAACCACAATTTTTTATTTCTCAGTTTTTTAGAGGTGAATGCATGGACCATGAACGAGTACAGGCATAAAAATTCACAAAAAGTAAACCAGGAATACCAAGAGTGTCATGACCGCAGCTGTTCATCAAGGAATGTAACCCAAAGAACGCAATCAAAATATATCTAGCGGTCACAAAGAAATCACTGGAACAAACGACGTACCTGAAAAAAAAAACCGTTTTTACGAAACGGGTTCCGTGGTTTCAACTCAGATATCATTCATGAAAAGTCACTAGGGTTGTAGCCGTTTGTGTTCTCTTAAACACGGTGATTCGGAGATGCCTTGTCTGCAAAACGGAGTGCCTTTCGCAGCCTTTTTATATCCATAAAACATTTTCAGCTCCTCTGTAATGAGTACATAGCCCAGTTTGCGGGCCAAACGGGGGAGATTACTTTAAATGCAAAGTAAAATAGCTGGTTGCTTGTATTGCACTGGACCACTCCCCTCTGCAGTGTTGTGACCATGGAAACAAGCAAAACAGTCTTTTTTTACTTCAATGTGTAAACTAGATTTTGCCTTTTTTTATCCTTTCATTATAACCTTGGATGAGGCAGGAATTTCGTACTAGTACGCACTGGTGTTCATTGCAAAAAGTTTACATTCTACAGGGATACAAACGAGCTAACGTAAATATTTGTATAATATTCTTCAGAACCTCAATTTCAATGTATGCACTTTTTTTAGTACTCTTGACATTCAGGGGATCCAATTTCCATCTCAGCGCAACCAAAATATACTAAAATATAAATGTAAGCATCGGTCAAAATATTTTTCTTAAAACATTCAATTTCTCAAATGCTACGACAGGAAGGTACATTTTTAACGCATTGGTAAATATAATTTGCCTAAAAATTCAATTTGTTAACTGCCATAAAAGCAAGGTACATTTTTATCGCTGTCAACAAGTTTTTATTCCGAACTGAGAATTCTTTACATGATTACTCGAGCTGCACGGCAAACGTTGTGCAAGAAAGCGGTATGGCTCACCCGTATCGCGGCGCTCGTATACCGCATGTCTTACGTTGATTATCCCTGAAGTGGCCATTCTGGTCGCTGTTAAGATTAAATCTAATGTCACAGGAAATTATTGCAACTATTGGCCGTCAATCGTACCCGGTTGCGCTGTCAGGCGACGCCCCAACGCGAAGCGGCTATGCCGTGCGCGCTGCAGCTTTTGGCGCATCTGCCAATTTAGCGTATAAGCACCCGAAATCATTCATGCCAAAAGATCACTTCGCAAACTGCGTTTCACCTTCCGGAGTAACGTCACGCGCACCACGAAGCGTTTGATGACCTGCGCCCTTAGAGCCACGTAACTTCCTTTATCTGGCTTGTAATCTCAGGCATTCCCATCCCGATAATGTCCGCGGTAAATACCACAGCAGATAAAGTGACTGGACAGAAACGTGGCTGAGCGAAGCAGCGAAAATGAACTCTGTAACCTGGGGCCCAATTCTCTAATGAAACGGCGCGCGCCACTTGCCCGTCGCTTTGAAACGGCGACCTTGGGGGCGCATGTGATTGGCCGTGTGCAATATGACGTCACGCCTTGCGTCACCCGGAAAAGTACCGCGGAGCGACGTCCCGACAGTCACTCATGGCCTGTGACCTACTTTTTATGCCGTTTGATGTGGTTTGAAAGACAAAAGGCCGTAATTGATTACGTCACCTGTCAATCCACCGCACGCCGAAAGGCGGCCGGAAACGATGCGGGGGGAAGTACCAAGGTAAATATAACTGGTAGCGAAGCTTCCATAGAAGCCCATACGTTCAGAAAATGGCGGCTTTTAAGCTGCCCATGGGGCTTAGCGCCATCTGTGTGAGGAGGGAACACTTCCGGCGGAACAAAAAATAAACAGGATGTGACGCAAGATCCGGTCAGAAAGTGACGTCATTTTGGTGGCATTAGCGGAAAAATTTCACTTCAAAGTAGCCTTAGCAGGCCTCTGATCGCTGAGGGCTCAAGTCATTGCCATCTGACGCAAGTTGGCGAGCCCTTGGTGAGCTTATACTCTGGACTAGAGAAACGTACTTTAGCATACTGTCGTATGATTCGCCTCTGTGTTTATAAAAACATCTTGCATCTTCTCTGAACCTTTAGTATGTATTCATGCCTTCCACTGCTGTATAAAAGCAATCAGTTGTTTATTTTGATTGCAGTGGGTGGCAAACGTACCCCCCCCCCTCCCCCCGACAATTTTTTTTCTGCCTTGGGATACAGAGCACAAAATGACACTTGACGACTCCCCCCGGCCCCCCCTTCATATACAAAACGTGCCCACTCCTTACCCCGATACCAGTTTCTACCAACGCCACTGCTGGGTTTAATTGCGTCGCACATACGCAGGTTGAGTGCGTGCCTTAAGTATAGGTCAAGGTTATATAATGCTTGCTCAGTTTGTGGACTTCCGTTCTAAGAGAAGAAATAACGCATAGTTATTCTATAATCAAGACATTTGAATTTTATTCCAGGATAAACATAAAACAAATTTACCACACTGCACAAAATCAGCACGTATACAATAAGTACCAAATGTTCGTGGGCACATATACATGCATTATGATTTTCCTTACGCTCCGAAAAATTGACTTCACCCGTAACACATAGCATTATAAGCAATGAAAGCGTCAACAGCAGAACTACTTCGAAACAAGAGAAAAGAACTAGGCACTGCATCTTGAGGCACTAAACCGGGCCGCAGGAATGCCGATTCACGAAAGTGCAGCGAGCACACCGCAGCTGTCCCGGCGTCTTATCAAGTAGACAGCGGTTTCTACAGACGTTCACTCAGCATTCACGCCTGCAATTTCATGGTTGCATTATTAGGCAAGTGTCGCAACAGATAAGTAAAAAAAGGAAAAATTGATCAATGCAACCGAAAGCGACGGCAGTATGTAAAAGCACATAGCAGGAAAGATCTGGCAGCAGCGCAGCACGGAGCAGCACAACACAGTACTGCGATGGAAATAATGCTTGCTCATACAAGTTCGGGAAGTAACGAGCGCACTACAAGCTTCGTAATGCAATAGAGAAGACACTGAGATAGACAATTAAAGCGACTCGTTTAAATTCGATTGGTACTACGCTGAGAAGTCCTAGAGTAATTGACACCACTTTCTCCGAGCCAGCCTGAGGTGAAATCAAGAGATAACTGTTACATAACAAAGCTTTAGACCCAATTTTTTCGAAGCACCACCACGTCCCCTTACACAACCCCCGTGCACATATTAACAGTACAATAGTTTCGTGTTACCTGTGGAAATGAGATGAAAATGGTACCGTAAAACGCCAGGTGTACGGGAGTTGCTGTTGCAACCTTGTACAGCACATCGTTTTTGTAGGTACTAAAAAAGCGCTCCGCTCCAACCGTTGGCAGCATCTTCCCGTAGTTCACCGTGCCCGCCGGGCTAGGTACTACACGTTTTCACCGATGATACAACGCACCTCGCAACTCCACGCACAGCAAAAATTAAGTGCACACCAAATTAGCAAGGAAAAACGAATTCAATGCGCACCACCAAAACACGCGAGGGGCGTTTCCTAGCAGACGAACTTTAGGAGCGCCTTTCCGATCACTACAAGGACTGCATCACAGAGCAATGACATGTGCCATTCTTCAGAGGGCGCTACAAAAAAAGGTTTTTGAGAATGAACAGCATTTTTATAAATTATTTATACACTGTGCCTAAATAAATGTGATTCAGAAATAAATATAGTTCGTAAAATATAAATGTTGTTTTATTGTTGAACAAAACTTGGTTTTTTGTTACTAGTGTTTGTTCCCTCCTCACCTAGTCGCGCTTCAATCGCCACTCCCATAAGCCCCCATGCTGATGTCGCTGGCAATAGGTTCTGAACCGCTTTTTGCCCGATCCTTCGCTACCATTTATATTTACCTTGGAAGTACGTCGTTTGAAACGGCGCTCGCTTCACGGCGAAAGAGCCAGTTGCTC
>NW_027526361.1:215136258-215155452 GCF_048455015.1 Haemaphysalis longicornis | reverse complement strand
AAATCTCAAGATTGCACAGTCTGCTGTATTGCTCCGCGTGTCCGCGTGTAACGGTTGCTGAGCAGACCCGTAATGGGCGGAATGTATAACCTGTGACACGAACGAGAAGCGCATTAAATTTGCACGAAAACCCCACTTAAAGTCTTTACGATTTTTGAAAGAACGGTTTCATTGCCCAAACCGCGGCTCCAGTTTTTATTGCACAGTGTTTTCCAACGACCAAAAGAAGCATTCGCTTATTCGTTTATATAATTACGGCAGGGGAAATGCCTAAGTAGATAACTTTAACAACTTCAACCCTGTCGCGCGCCCTGGCTAGGTTTTGTAGCGGTGGGAAACGAAAACGCCGACAAGTGGTTGCAGAGAGATCTTGGTGAAAAATCTGTGGATTCAAGCTGACCTCTGATGCTTGCAAGCTGTGAAGAAACACCGAAAGTTGGGCGAGCTGGTAAATCATCTCGAAAGAAACACACACACAAAGCGCATGTGTTGTACATCCCTCCGTCTTTCGCCTCGTTTTTTGTGCGCTGTGTCTGTTTCTTTCAAAAAGCTGTGAAGCGTCGTAATCAGCCTGGCTGGTGAACTATTTCAGCATAGGAATTGTTGATTGCAACCCGGAGTGGGTACTTGAATATTTAGCTACCCACGCCAATCGCAAATTCGATCCATGTGGCCGGGCATACGGCTCTAGCAAACTCGGGGGCCGGACAGTACGTGTCTGAGTGGGAGTGACGTCGCCACGTTGTCGGCGGTATCAAGCACGTATTGGACAGCGCATTTCGCCGTACCCAAATTTTAATATGAGATACTGTGGGGCTAAAAGCAGCAAGCACTTTGAAAATCACAGGGAGTCACCCTGCAAGAGTCTTAATAGGTAACCAAGATCCACGACGGAGGAGATTCAGAAGAAGCTGCTTGATGAATGGCGTTCTTGCAGTTTACTACAAATGCATTGGCCTAAACACGTTACGAGGGTGGTTCACAGCTCGCCTTGCAAAACTGCTGCTCACGCGGCCCCTGATATTTTATCCAATTACCCACAGTATGGTCTTTAGTAGCGCTGTGCACATAAAGTCGAAAGGATGCAAAATGTCTGCGTAATGCTCCGATTTTTATAGCCTCAAACGTACGCCAGCGCCGCAACACGCAGCAGCTGACTCTGTCTTGCTTGGCGTGCAAAAACATGAAGACGCCTTCGGGAATGTTTTATGCAGGTGTCACTTTGCCACAGGAAAAGCTGACAAATTCAAGCTTCTTCACTATTCCTAGCGCGTTTAGCTTGTGGTATACGCTCAATTAGCATGAGTTCTTTCTCTATTTTCTGTAATTCTAGTAGCTGCGGCCCTTCATATTTTGTTCCTGAAGTATTCTCAGGTAGCAAGAGCTGCTTGAAGGTTCTCCAACCAGAGGAATGTTGTGCAGTCAGGAAGAAATAAACATTGGCAAACTGCGCCGACTGATTTTAAAGTTTATACTTGCTATCCAGGTGGGGTGTTTTTAGCCACTCTTGCACATCTGTTTGGGCTTACTCGATAGCATGGGTGGTTTACGCGGGTGAGTCCACAAGCGCGTGACTCGGCTGCAGGGACCTGCTCTGTTTCAGTGCTATTCTCTCGAGAGGCGAGATCTTGAGAAGCCTTGTTGACTGGCTTGAAAAAAAGTAAGGCAATCCGCTTCCTACGTCGAGGCGTAGTTCATTTTATAACCAGTCCTGACATGCCCAGCACGCTTACCCTGATGTTAAGGATGTAACTGATGGGATTTCTTCATTTGGAATAATAGAGGAAGTCCGGAGATGAGGAATTCAGGCTTAAACTTGGCTAGAGTTCCCAGCATGCTTCCATTTCCTCTTGTACTAGCACTGTTTAGGTCATTCCAATATATCTCTGCTTTGCGTGTAGGCTATGCCAAATGTGTTCCGCCCCACACAATTTACTGAAAATTTAGTTTTGCCTGTGTTCAAGCAATTCAATTAGTAAAACAACGGGATAAAGTCAGCTTTATTCCATTTACTTCAAAATGGTACTCAAAATTTAACGTGATTATAGATAGATAGCAGAAGGAAGCCGAGGTGGTGGAAGACTGGTTAGATCTAAGATGGGAAAACAATATGACTAAACAAACGCAGTATTTTTAACACCACAGAGTCCTCAAAAATGGGTATAATACGAGTTGCACAAAGAAACTAAACAATATATAACATGGCTCTGAAGGAACCAGACATATAACTGTCATAGATGAGGCAGTTTAAAAAAGAAGTGGGTATAATTAGGACGTGAATCACAAAAGGGGTTTTGTTTTCGCTCCTATGTATTCTACCAGGAGGTTTGGCAGACCAAGTGAATCTCAGGGTGGTTGGTAGCTTACTTGGCTGTCACATGTGCGATATGTCTGTCCGAAGTGACTTTGACGTCGTATCGTGAGAATAGTGGAACTTTAGTGCTCTTGCCGCAGGTACGGCGGTCAGTGTTATTTAATAGAATAGTAGCGGCCGCAAGATTTGACTTTGAGAGATACTCTGCTTTGATCTTCCGAGTGAGACATTGCGCAAGCAAATTTCACAACCAAGATTTGATTGCTTAGGTTATTTTCTTAAGGTAAAAGGGGCCGCGCTACCTACACAAGGCAATTCAAGTTTTCTTGTGGCTCGTGGGTTTGTGGCGAATATGAGCAAAAAATCTCGCTGAGCGTTGAAGTTGGGCATGCACTCACACCAAAATTTCTTTCCTCGCCGCGCTGCAGCGGGGCCATTGCTCCCACGTGTCCGATACAGGATACAATGGCACAAATGTTGTTTTGAAACCCGTCACGGGGACGCCCGATTGAACGCTGAGTGCGTGAATTTAGAAAGGCATGGCGGGATGATTAGCCCAGTCGCCCGCTGCGACGATTTGTGCAGTTTTGATGGTGGGAAGCAAATGATTACCAAAACCAAACAGATCAAAAGTCCGCGAAGCAATATCGGACACCACCTTCTTAATTAGCGGCCCACAAGCCCCACCACAAGCCGAACAGTGGCCTCCCAATCGAGTTGATAACTTTTGAGCAAGAGATACTGCCGCTGCTACCTGCACTACTCCTCGAGTAACGATGACACCACGCGTAAGTCTTAACCAAGTCTCGAAGAGTATTCACAAAAAAACGTTTCCGGCTCCCTGAAGATAAGCACGCATAATCTTAGGCCACCCAATACTAAACCAGACGTGGCCTCCACCTTCGCTCTATGCGCGGACTATCTTAGGATCTCACAATGCCCGTCCGGGTCCGTGCGCATAGCATTTAAAGTGGCAAAAAATCACACAGGCACCGGCAGGATTCGAGGCTGTGTCAGGTGGACCAAACTAAGTTAGTGTCAGTCGTGTTACCCACTGAGCTATGAACGTGAGTGGGCACCCGAGAGCCAAACGGGTTACTCTTTCGCATGTAGCGGTGCGGAGTACATTAGGGCCTCCAAATGTCCGTCAGCGTCCATCTGTGCGCCCACTACCATCAATCAATTTAGGGAATAATCATGGAGCAACTTACGGTTCAAATCGAATGACGGTCGGTGCGCAAACCGGATGTCACTTAAAAATTGGGTCATTTCGAGACACCGTACTCCGCACCCTCGGCATGTTCCATGGAGGTTCCATTTTTCCCCAATCGTCGCTACACTAGTGCGAAGCATTTCAGTGCCTTGCATTTGATTAGGATGTGAAACTCAACTACACTTTGGTGGATGAAATTTAAAACCGTTGTTATCTCCTCAACCCCTACCCAAACAATCTACACACTGGTCTTAGAGATGCCGTGTACAGATGTCAGCGCATCGCGTGTGCGTAGCCTCTCCGTAAACTGTCCAAGGCGACTACCAGGTTTCTGTTGCGTGTGCGCGTGGGGTGTGGTCCCAAGTGTGATTTTATCACGTGAAGTTTGTTGCCTGTCTGTTTACCTCAGTGTGTTTTTGCATAATTTTCAAAAGGCTTGATTTATGTTGAGATGAGGTCCATGTACCATACTGTTTTTATTTCCTGTGCATTGGTAAGTGCGGCAAGTAGGAGCCGTTGATTCGCAGCCTCATTACAAGCTATCCCAGAGTGGTCAGAGACCCAGCATATGGGCAGTTCATGTATTCAAGCTTAAAAAGGCGTAATGTTTTTCAAGAGAATAGTGACTACCTGGATTTTGCGAGTTTATTGACACCACAACGTCCGTTCGACACCCACAGAAGCGGTGTAGATAATGGTTTGTAGGGTGTCACATTGAAGGATATAACTTATAAGCAGTATACCATAAGTTTCCGTTGTAAAGATAATGGTATTCCCGTTTATTATGTACACACATGTAAACTGGGTGTGCGGCAGCACAAGGCACAGGGGCAGCAGTCTTTGATCAGTCATTATAAATTTGGCACACTCGTGCTTCAGTTGGAAAGAAAAGAAGTGCTGCAGGATCGCATATCTTCGGACTTATTTTTTTTTGCTATATATGTAGTTGCGTCACATGATACACGGCGAATATGCCATGGTGGTATAAAATCTGTTACGGGATATTTGATGGTGTCTAAAATTGAGGAAGCAACCACCGACTGTTCCTCTCTTACTCTGAGAGAGGAGGTAGCAGAAACGGACAGACGATGGAGCAGGAGTTCGGATATGTATGTATTGCAAGAATCTAGCTTAAAAGCACGGTGATGTATTGAGATTTCAAAAGCATAAAGCAGATCTGCGTATGGTCGCTTATGTGCATGGTTCTCTTCTTACAATCGACATACAGGCTTCCGGCTGGGCAAGTGTGGAAGGCACCACATGCCAGGTTGAGCCCGACATGAAACAGAAAACATGGCTTCTCTCCGAGACTTTGGAATGGGACCCAAAAGCCATACTTGGTTGTAGAAGTGTAGCAGTGCTTCAACTGTGTTTGTAAGTAGGTGTTTTACCGTTGTCTATGTAATATTGTCTTCACCTGCAGCTGAAGGCTTACAAGTGCCAATATCTACAGGCAATGACATTGAAAGGCGGAGTTATACGAGGTATTCGACCCATTATTATACCTCAAAGACTTCTTTTCACCGCATGTGCTTTGTTTCTTGAAAGTTTTTGTGTAGTGTCAGAACTGGACACGTGTTGGAAGTGTTGTGCAAGTGTGGTAGCCAGGTCTTTAATTCTCTTATCTGTTGTGTAAACAATGGGCAGGCTCTTTTTTTGCAGTCATTTGAGTCTACGTATACGTGACCAAACATTGCGTGTGTCTCGGTATGAGTGTCATGTAAATCAGCCTGGCAAACCGGATGCAGAAAAACAAGATGTTTAATATGGAAGGACAATAATGCGCACGACGCCAAACATCAAACCGCTCCTCACGGCGGTGACGTTAAAGCGTTCAGGACGCAAGCACAATATACATTTAGCTACCGCTCACTTTCTAATTATGTCCGTTTCTGGTTGTAGCTGTAATCCGTAGGGGCCGGCAGTTGACCGCCACTTTAAAGCTTGCGGGGCACGGTGCCGGAGACCATGGTGCGTAGCCCCAGGTGCCGTCGGGAACTTGTCTCGGGTGCGCAGCCCGAGCGTTCAAGCCAGCCAGTCCCACTCGTGCTCGTTTCCGAAGCCACCAAGGGTGGGTTAGCGCGCTCAGGATCGTTGTAGAGCTCAGGAGGCCAGGTGTGGCGCCTTTTCAGGGTCAGTGATGGTGATGATGATTATGTCCTCAAATATTTTCGCACGTACCCAAAATGGGGGATTGACCAGGGCTAAACCGGTTAAAAACGTCGGGACTTCAAAATACTTATTTCCGGAAAGAGGCTGTAACAGGAAACTTTGTTGTGAATGAAACCCGAATTACCCATAATCAGCACCGTTTAGCAATTCAAACGACCTGAGGCAGAAAGAAAATTTTGAATGCAATTATATACATCCCTTCTTCCAAACCGCAGGGCATGTGTCTCCCTCACTTGCTCTCCTCGCTCCACGCACCTGCCCCTTCCTCTTCCACTTCTTCCAGTCCCCTCCATGGGAGGGGGTGTCCCGTAACATTGCCCGGGTCTCTTTTTGTTCCTGTTATGTTATTTATTTATTTATTTATTTGCGTGTTTATTTATTTATTTATTTGGTAATTTATTTCAGATGCCCTAATGGCCCATTGGGCACCATTGAAGGGAGTGGTACAAAAAATACATCAATAAATTACGAAAATCACGGAAACATTTGCGATGAATTGAAAACGAAAGTTGGCATGAATGTACAACCCAGTTGTATAAGAACACTGAAAAACGTTCACGGCACATTGATTTGCACCTGTAAAACGTAGCACTTTGGCATCAACCAAAATTGACTTCATTAAACAAACCTAACAAAATACACAGTATTTCAAACAAAAAAAAAGGCAAAAAATTTGATACTTAGCGCGGCGTGTAGAAGAATTTAGTTGCTTCTTACCCTGTTCAACTTTGGTTACAGGCACCAAGGAAGACGGCATTTGGTTCCACTGCGCTGATGTTTCAGGGATGAATGAATTGAAGTAGAAAACAGTACGTCATTGAGGCACGCCAGCTTTTCGCAAGTAATCTATGCGGGATGAGATATAACTTGGTGGCCTGAATAATGCGTTCGTAATTGAACTATCAAGCTCATATATTTTAGAAAAAAGGCACATGGGCTAAATCTTTCTGCGCAATGAAAGGGCGAAAGTGATAAGGAGTTTTTCATGAGCGTTACGCTTGAATACCGGTCGTAATTCCAAAGAATCAAAAGGGCTGCCCAGTTTCGCACTGCTTCAAGAGTGTCGATGAGTGATTTAAAAAAAGGCCCCCGAACTGAAGCAGCGCATTCGAGTTTGATACGAATTAGTTACGTATACATAAGAAGTGTATTGGATGCAGAAGTTCGGGAAAATTTTCTTTTGATATAACCAAGCATGCGGTAAGCGCTAGCCGTGGTAGCAGTGACGTGCATATTCCATGATAAGTGTGATGTGAGAATGAGACCGATATATATATATATATATATATATATATATATATATATATACACACAAAGATACATCGGCAGCCAAAGAAGGCATAGGGGTGTGGTTAGGCTCTTTTTTGTTTGCTACGGTTAATGAAATTAACATTTTTTTTTAATTTACGGAAGACAGAAAGAAAGAAAAACACGCGTCCAGAGTGGGCACCGAACCCACACCTTCCGATTAGATCTTACCAATAAGCATTCGAGATCTAATCGAAAGGTGTGGATTCGGTCCCCACTCCGGGCGCGTGTTTTTCTTTCTTTCTCATTATCATCATCATCATCATCACCAGCCTCTCTACGCCCACTGCAGGGCAAAGGCCTCTCCCATTATTCTCCAATTATCTCGGTCCTGTGCCAACTGTGACCAATTTATCCCCGCAAACTTCTTGATCTCATCTGCCCATCTAACTTTCTGCTGCTCCCTTCAACGCTTGCCTTCTCTACGTATCCACTCTGTTACCCTTAATGACCAGCGGTATCTTGCCTCCGCATTACATGCCCTGCCCACGTCCATTTCTTTTTCTTAATTTCTACTAATGTATCTTTAACACCACTTTGCTCCCTGACCCACTCCGCTCTCTTCTTGTCCCTTAATGTTACACCTATCATTTTTCCCTCCATCGCCCGCTGAGTCGTTCTCAATTTAAGTTGAACCCTCTTAGTGAGCCTCCAAGTTTCTGCCCCGTAGGTGAGTACCGTTAAGATGCAGCTGTCATACACTTTCTTCTTCAGCGACAATGGTAGGCTGCCATTCATTATCTGAGAATGTCGGCCATATGCACCCCACCCCATTCTGATCCTTCTAATTATCTCTGCCTTATGGTTGGAATCTGGGGTCACAACTTGGCTAAGTAGATATTTTTGCTTACCACTTCCACTGCCTCGCCACCTATCTCAAACTGCTGTGCTGTCCCAAGGTTATTGATCATTCCCGCCTTCCCGCCAGTTACCCGCTCATGACAGGCTGTAGACCTTCGCGTCACGCCCCGGGGGTTGATAAGAAGGTCCCCTTCTCCCCGTGTAGTCTGAGTGGCGCTGGCTACCACCCTCAAGCATCAGATACAGTTGTAGTATATATATATATACCCCAGAAAGTGGAGGAGAACACAGTCGCCCAGATAGCCGAATTGGTAAGGCATTCGAGATCTAATTGAAAGGCGTGGGTTCGGTCCCCACTCTGGGCGCGTGTTTTTCTTTCTTTCTTTCTTTCGTATATTTAAAAAAATGTAAACTTCTTTACCGGAGTAAAAAAAAGAGCATAACCACACCCCTATGCATCCTTTGGCGTTGTAGACTGCCTACCTATCTTTCTGTATTTCCTCAACGAGCCCCTCATTTTCCTTACTATGTTATGCTGCGAAAGCTTAGCGAGGGTCTCGGTTCTGGCAGCCTTGATGCCTAGGTAGCATAAGAGGGCTTCCCGCCAGTTACCCGCTCATGACAGGCTGTAGACCTTCGCGTCACGCCCCGGGGGTTGATAAGAAGGTCCCCTTCTCCCCGTGTAGTCTGAGTGGCGCTGGCTACCACCCTCAAGCGTCAGATACAGTTGTAGTAAATATAAATACCCCAGAAAGTGAAGGAGAACACAGTCGCCCAGATAGCCGAATTGGTAAGGCATTCGAGATCTAATCGAAAGGCGTGGGTTCGGTCCCCACTCTGGGCGCGTGTTTTCTTTTCTTTCTTTCTTCCGTATATTTAAAAAAAATGTAAACTTCATTACCGTAGTAAAAAAAAGAGCCTAACACCCCTATGCATCCTTTGGCGTTGTAGACTGCCTACCTATCTTTCTATATTTCCTCAACGAGCCCCCTCATTTTCCTTATAATATATATATATATATATATATATATATATATATATATATATATATATATATATATATATATATATATATATAGATATATATTGTTAGGATGCCCGTCGCCAGCGCAATTCACGAGGGAGCAACCCGAGTATAGGAAGCACTGTCCACTCGCCTTGAGAGGGTACATGCCGAAACAGTAGAGCATCATCATAGCAGTGAAGTCACAACAATAGACGGCAGCAGAATCGCGAACGCTTGGAAGGAAGAAGAAGCTGCCTCTCGCTATTGCTCTCGGCCAACTCTACAGAGTGGACTTCGTGCTCCTGACTCCTGGCTCCTGACTCGAAGTCCTGGAGCTGACTTTGAGCTGACCAGTCCTTCGGCCTTGGAATAAATCCTCCTTACAATATATATGTATATATATATATATTGTGGTGACGTTTATTGACACCTGGGAATGGTCACGTCGTCAAGTCAGGCAGAGTTCGAGCGGACGTAGGAAACCGGGGCTGAGGTCCGAGCTGTGCGAGGACACACTTTGTCTCCTTCCAAAAGCGCTGCATGGCACATAACCTTATCGGAAGATTGTCCACCAACAGGACATGACAGGACATAGCCACTGGAAAAGTGTCCATCTGCTAACGTTCAGGTTCTTCGCTACAATCACCCCCGGCGAGAAGAGGGAGCCATCCTGGCGACTCATGGTGACGACGGAACCAGCGGATCATAGTAGGGCTTGAGTCGCTGAACATGCACAGTCTCACGGCCGCGGCGCCGAAGATCCGATGAGGGCACAACTGGTTCGACGATATAATTCACTGGCGAAGTGCTTTTGATAACACGGTAAGGACCGTGGTATTTCGATGTAAGCTTCGGAGAGAGACCTGGAGTGGAACATGGCACCCAAAGCCAAACAAGGGAGCCGGGAGAGAAATCGCGTGGTGCACTGGTAGCGTCATGGCGAGATTTCTGTAGCTGCTGGTGTTCAGAAGTGAATGAACGAGCGAGCTGGCGGCATTCCTCAGCCAACTGCGAAATCTGGGAAATCGGTGTACACTCGGAGGGATCAGGGTGGTATGGAAGTACCGTGTGCAGCGTGCAGGTCGGCTCCCGTCCGTAGAGGAGGAAGAACGGTGAAAATCCGGTAGTCGACTGCGTCGCGGTATTGTACGCGTACGTGATGAACGGAAGGACCTGATCCCAGTTTGAATGGTCTGATGAAATATACATAGACAGCATGTCTCCCAGAGTGCGGTTGAATCGTTCGGTTAGGCCGTTGGTTTGCGGATGGTACGCTGTGGTAGTGCGGTGAACGATGTTACACTCGGCCAAGAGCGCTTTGATAACGTCCGATAAAAATACGCGACCTCTGTCACTCAGCAGCTCTCGGGGCGCTCCGTGTCGAAGGATGAAACGACGGAGGAGGAAGGACGCCACGTCCCGGGCTGTGGCTGCTGAAAGGGCGGCTGTCTCAGCATATCGCGTGAGATGATCTACTGCAACGATAATCCAGCGGTTCTCTCTGGAGGTGCACGGCAACGGCCCGTAGAGGTCGATACCCACTCTATCGAAGGGGCGGGCAGGGCACGGCAGAGGCTGGAGTTTGCTTGCTGTTGATCGCGGGGGAGACTTACGGCGCTGGCAGTCTGTGCAGGAACGAACATATTTTGTGACGAAGGTGTACATGCCTCGCCAGTAAAACCGAAGGCGAAGTCTTCGGTATGTCTTCAGGACACCTCCGTGGGCACACTGCGCTGTAACAGGAAACTTTGTTGTGAATGAAACCCGAATTACCCATAATCAGCACCGTTTAGCAATTCAAACGACCTGAGGCAGAAAGAAAATTTTGAATGCAATTATATACATCCCTTCTTCCAAACCCCAGGGCATGTGTCTCCCTCACTTGCTCTCCTCGCTCCACGCACCTGCCCCTTCCTCTTCCACTTCTTCCAGTCCCCTCCATGGGAGGGGGTGTCCCGTAACATTGCCCGGGTCTCTTTTTGTTCCTGTTATGTTATTTATTTATTTATTTATTTGCGTGTTTATTTATTTATTTATTTGGTAATTTATTTCAGATGCCCTAATGGCCCATTGGGCACCATTGAAGGGAGTGGTACAAAAAATACATCAATAAATTACGAAAATCACGGAAACATTTGCGATGAATTGAAAACGAAAGTTGGCATGAATGTACAACCCAGTTGTATAAGAACACTGAAAAACGTTCACGGCACATTGATTTGCACCTGTAAAACGTAGCACTTTGGCATCAACCAGAATTGACTTCATTAAACAAACCTAACAAAATACACAATATTTCAAGCAAAAAACAAGGCAAAAAATTTGATACTTAGCGCGGCGTGTAGAAGAATTTAGTTGCTTCTTACCCTGTTCAACTTTGGTTACAGGCACCAAGGAAGACGGCATTTGGTTCCACTGCGCTGATGTTTCAGGGATGAATGAATTGAAGTAGAAAACAGTACGTCATTGAGGCACGCCAGCTTTTCGCAAGTAATCTATGCGGGATGAGATATAACTTGGTGGCCTGAATAATGCGTTCGTAATTGAACTATCAAGCTCATATATTTTAGAAAAAAGGCACATGGGCTAAATCTTTCTGCGCAATGAAAGGGCGAAAGTGATAAGGAGTTTTTCATGAGCGTTACGCTTGAATACCGGTCGTAATTCCAAAGAATCAAAAGGGCTGCCCAGTTTCGCACTGCTTCAAGAGTGTCGATGAGTGATTTAAAAAAAGGCCCCCGAACTGAAGCAGCGCATTCGAGTTTGATACGAATTAGTTACGTATACATAAGAAGTGTATTGGATGCAGAAGTTCGGGAAAATTTTCTTTTGATATAACCAAGCATGCGGTAAGCGCTAGCCGTGGTAGCAGTGACGTGCATATTCCATGATAAGTGTGATGTGAGAATGAGACCGATATATATATATATATATATATATATATATATATATATATATATATATATATATATATATATATATATACACACAAAGATACATCGGCAGCCAAAGAAGGCATAGGGGTGTGGTTAGGCTCTTTTTTGTTTGCTATGGTTAATGAAATTAACATTTTTTTTTAATTTACGGAAGACAGAAAGAAAGAAAAACACGCGTCCAGAGTGGGCACCGAACCCACACCTTCCGATTAGATCTTACCAATAAGCATTCGAGATCTAATCGAAAGGTGTGGATTCGGTCCCCACTCCGGGCGCGTGTTTTTCTTTCTTTCTCATTATCATCATCATCATCATCACCAGCCTCTCTACGCCCACTGCAGGGCAAAGGCCTCTCCCATTATTCTCCAATTATCTCGGTCCTGTGCCAACTGTGACCAATTTATCCCCGCAAACTTCTTGATCTCATCTGCCCATCTAACTTTCTGCTGCTCCCTTCAACGCTTGCCTTCTCTACGTATCCACTCTGTTACCCTTAATGACCAGCGGTATCTTGCCTCCGCATTACATGCCCTGCCCACGTCCATTTCTTTTTCTTAATTTCTACTAATGTATCTTTAACACCACTTTGCTCCCTGACCCACTCCGCTCTCTTCTTGTCCCTTAATGTTACACCTATCATTTTTCCCTCCATCGCCCGCTGAGTCGTTCTCAATTTAAGTTGAACCCTCTTAGTGAGCCTCCAAGTTTCTGCCCCGTAGGTGAGTACCGGTAAGATGCAGCTGTCATACACTTTCTTCTTCAGCGACAATGGTAGGCTGCCATTCATTATCTGAGAATGTCGGCCATATGCACCCCACCCCATTCTGATCCTTCTAATTATCTCTGCCTTATGGTTGGAATCTGGGGTCACAACTTGGCCTAAGTAGATATTTTTGCTTACCACTTCCACTGCCTCGCCACCTATCTCAAACTGCTGTGCTGTCCCAAGGTTATTGATCATTCCCGCCTTCCCGCCAGTTACCCGCTCATGACAGGCTGTAGACCTTCGCGTCACGCCCCGGGGGTTGATAAGAAGGTCCCCTTCTCCCCGTGTAGTCTGAGTGGCGCTGGCTACCACCCTCAAGCATCAGATACAGTTGTAGGATATATATATATATACCCCAGAAAGTGGAGGAGAACACAGTCGCCCAGATAGCCGAATTGGTAAGGCATTCGAGATCTAATTGAAAGGCGTGGGTTCGGTCCCCACTCTGGGCGCGTGTTTTTCTTTCTTTCTTTCTTTCGTATATTTAAAAAAATGTAAACTTCTTTACCGGAGTAAAAAAAAAGAGCATAACCACACCCCTATGCATCCTTTGGCGTTGTAGACTGCCTACCTATCTTTCTGTATTTCCTCAACGAGCCCCTCATTTTCCTTACTATGTTATGCTGCGAAAGCTTAGCGAGGGTCTCGGTTCTGGCAGCCTTGATGCCTAGGTAGCATAAGAGGGCTTCCCGCCAGTTACCCGCTCATGACAGGCTGTAGACCTTCGCGTCACGCCCCGGGGGTTGATAAGAAGGTCCCCTTCTCCCCGTGTAGTCTGAGTGGCGCTGGCTACCACCCTCAAGCGTCAGATACAGTTGTAGTAAATATAAATACCCCAGAAAGTGAAGGAGAACACAGTCGCCCAGATAGCCGAATTGGTAAGGCATTCGAGATCTAATCGAAAGGCGTGGGTTCGGTCCCCACTCTGGGCGCGTGTTTTCTTTTCTTTCTTTCTTCCGTATATTTAAAAAAAATGTAAACTTCATTACCGTAGTAAAAAAAAGAGCCTAACACCCCTATGCATCCTTTGGCGTTGTAGACTGCCTACCTATCTTTCTATATTTCCTCAACGAGCCCCCTCATTTTCCTTATAATATATATATATATATATATATATATATATATATATATATATATATATATATATATATATATATATATATATATATATATATATATATAGATATATATTGTTAGGATGCCCGTCGCCAGCGCAATTCACGAGGGAGCAACCAGAGTATAGGAAGCACTGTCCACTCGCCTTGAGAGGGTACATGCCGAAACACTAGAGCATCATCATAGCAGTGAAGTCACAACAATAGACGGCAGCAGAATGGCGAACGCTTGGAAGGAAGAAGAAGCTGCCTCTCGCTATTGCTCTCGGCCAACTCTACAGAGTGGACTTCGTGCTCCTGACTCCTGGCTCCTGACTCGAAGTCCTGGAGCTGACTTTGAGCTGACCAGTCCTTCGGCCTTGGAATAAATCCTCCTTACAATATATATGTATATATATATATATATTGTGGTGACGTTTATTGACACCTGGGAATGGTCACGTCGTCAAGTCAGGCAGAGTTCGAGCGGACGTAGGAAACCGGGGCTGAGGTCCGAGCTGTGCGAGGACACACTTTGTCTCCTTCCAAAAGCGCTGCATGGCACATAACCTTATCGGAAGATTGTCCACCAACAGGACATGACAGGACATAGCCACTGGAAAAGTGTCCATCTGCTAACGTTCAGGTTCTTCGCTACAATCACCCCCGGCGAGAAGAGGGAGCCATCCTGGCGACTCATGGTGACGACGGAACCAGCGGATCATAGTAGGGCTTGAGTCGCTGAACATGCACAGTCTCACGGCCGCGGCGCCGAAGATCCGATGAGGGCACAACTGGTTCGACGATATAATTCACTGGCGAAGTGCTTTTGATAACACGGTAAGGACCGTGGTATTTCGATGTAAGCTTCGGAGAGAGACCTGGAGTGGAACATGGCACCCAAAGCCAAACAAGGGAGCCGGGAGAGAAATCGCGTGGTGCACTGGACGCGTCATGGCGAGATTTCTGTAGCTGCTGGTGTTCAGAAGTGAATGAACGAGCGAGCTGGCGGCATTCCTCAGCCAACTGCGAAATCTGGGAAATCGGTGTACACTCGGAGGGATCAGGGTGGTATGGAAGTACCGTGTGCAGCGTGCAGGTCGGCTCCCGTCCGTAGAGGAGGAAGAACGGTGAAAATCCGGTAGTCGACTGCGTCGCGGTATTGTACGCGTACGTGATGAACGGAAGGACCTGATCCCAGTTTGAATGGTCTGATGAAATATACATAGACAGCATGTCTCCCAGAGTGCGGTTGAATCGTTCGGTTAGGCCGTTGGTTTGCGGATGGTACGCTGTGGTAGTGCGGTGAACGATGTTACACTCGGCCAAGAGCGCTTTGATAACGTCCGATAAAAATACGCGACCTCTGTCACTCAGCAGCTCTCGGGGCGCTCCGTGTCGAAGGATGAAACGACGGAGGAGGAAGGACGCCACGTCCCGGGCTGTGGCTGCTGAAAGGGCGGCTGTCTCAGCATATCGCGTGAGATGATCTACTGCAACGATAATCCAGCGGTTCTCTCTGGAGGTGCACGGCAACGGCCCGTAGAGGTCGATACCCACTCTATCGAAGGGGCGGGCAGGGCACGGCAGAGGCTGGAGTTTGCTCGCTGTTGATCGCGGGGGAGACTTACGGCGCTGGCAGTCTGTGCAGGAACGAACATATTTTGTGACGAAGGTGTACATGCCTCGCCAGTAAAACCGAAGGCGAAGTCTTCGGTATGTCTTCAGGACACCTCCGTGGGCACACTGCGCGTCACCGTGGAACGAAGAACAGATGTGCACGCGTAAATGACGAGGGATGACCAAGAGCCATTTGCGACCTTCGGACGAATAGTTTCGGCGGTAAAGGAGTTGGTCACGGACAGAGAAATGGGCAGCTTGGCGACGGAGAGAGCGAGGTGCGGCTGCTGACGATGGACGGGACAAAAATTCCACAATGGAAGCGACCCACGGATCCTTTCGCTGTTCAGCAGCCATGTCGGTGATATCAAGGGGGGCCAGAGTGCACTCCACAGAAGATACCTCTTCAGCGTCGGATGGTAGAGGAGACCTAGAAAGGGCATCTGCGTCTGTGTGCTTGCGGCCGGACCGGTATACCACTCGTATGTCATGCTCTTGCAGCCGGAGGGCCCATCGACCGAGGCGGCCAGATGGATCCTTTAGCGACGAGAGCCAACAAACGGCGTGGTGGTCCGTCACCACGTCGAATGGGCGCCCGTAGAGGTACGGGCGAAATTTCGTAATAGCCCAAACGATCGCTAAGCATTCCTTTTCGGTCACGGAGTAGTTGACTTCGGCTTTTGTAAGGGTACGGCTGGCGTAAGCGACGACGTACTCCTCGAATCCGGTCTTGCGTTGTGCGAGTACTGCGCCCAGGCCCACACCGCTGGCATCGGTATGGATTTCCGTGGGAGCGCTGGGATCAAAATGTCGCAGTACCGGTGGGGAAACAAGAAGGCGGCGCAACATATTGAAGGCGTCCTCGCAGGCGGGTGACCAATCGCCGATCTCGTTGTTACCACCAAGGAGCTTCGTCAAAGGCGCAATGATGGTGGCGAAATTGCGAACAAAGCGCCGAAAGTAAGAGCAAAGTCCTATAAAGCTGCGAAGTTGTTTCATTGTCGTCGGTTTGGGAAATTCCGCCACGGCGCGAAGTTTTGCTGGGTCAGGAAGGACACCATCTTTTGACACCACGTGGCCTAGAATAGTAAGTTTTCGAGCTGCAAAGCGGCATTTCTTCAAGTTTAACTGCAGGCCGGCTGTGGCAAGGCAGGTTAACACTTGTTCGAGGCGGGTAAGATGCGTCGCAAAATCAGGGGAAAACACGACTATGTCATCTAAGTAACACAAGCATGTTTTCCACTTCAGGCCGCGCAATATGTTGTCCATCATCCTTTCAAAGGTTGCTGGCGCATTGCAAAGCCCGAAGGGCATGACGTTGAATTCGTACAGCCCGTCAGGTGTGACAAAGGCTGTTTTGAGACGATCCGCTTCTGCCATAGGAACTTGCCAATAGCCGGACCGTAAATCCAGAGAAGAGAAGAACTCGGCTTCTTGCAAGCAATCGAGGGCGTCATCTATGCGAGGAAGCGGATAGACGTCTTTCCGCGTGATCTTGTTTAGGCGCCGGTAGTCCACGCAGAAGCGAATTGAGCCATCTTTTTTCGTCACAAGTACTACGGGAGAGGCCCAGGGGCTTGTCGAAGGGCGTACAACGTCGCGCTTGAGCATGTCCGCGACGTGCTCATCAATGACTTGGCGCTCAGTGGGCGACACACGGTATGGCCGCTGTCTGAGGGGTGCGTGGGAACCGGTGTCAATATGGTGCAAAACACTGGATGCCCGGCCCAATTCGACGCGTTGGGCATCGAAAGAGTCTCGGAAACGATGAAGAAGGGCCAGAAGCTCGTCTCGTTGCACAGGAGCTAAAGCGTCGTCGAGGGAACGTAAAAAGACATCGGAGTCACAGTTCACACTAGGCCCAAGCGCGGCGAGGTGCAGTGATGCAGCGTTCTCGGATGCGTCGACGATGAGATGATCGTCAACTGGCTCGACGTGGCCAAGACATTCACTGCGAACCAATGTGGCGGGGCATGACGACGGGTTTGAAACGAGGATTGTACCGAGACCAGAGCGAATTTCAAGGACCGCGAAAGGTAGCGGCAAACATTTCCGGGCGCTGAAGAGTGGCGACGGCGTAAAGAAAACGGTGGTGTCGGACAGACAGTCACAAGACACGGAAACAAGCACTGAGGTGCCGGGAGGAATATCGGTATCATCGGCGGCAATCAATTTGGCGGGACGTTCGGGGATAGCGATGTCGTCAAACGGGAAAAGTTCAACCTCAGCGCGAGCACACCGAATGATCGCGTGATGTCGTGACAAAAAGTCCCAACCGAGGATGATATCGTGCGAACAGGAGGCCAAAACGATGAACTGGATGATATAGACATTTTGCTCGATTGTAACTCGGGCGGTGCACGTGGCCAATGGTTTCACGTCTTGAGCATTCGCGGTACGGAGGGTGAGTCCAGAAAGCGGAGTGGTGACTTTCCTCAAGGAACGACAAAGATTTTCACGTATTACAGACACAGCGGCACCAGTATCGATAAGAGCGCAAGCGAAAACACCTTCTACGGTAACGTCAATCACATTGTTAGGCGAAAACGGAGGACTTGAGTAGTTCGACGTGGGCGCAGTTGTTGCCTCCGGAACTGCGGCCGTTAGTTTCCCTCAGCTGCGGGGTTGGCACGTGGGCGCATTGGGGAAACGGAGCGGCGACGCGGAGAAAAGGAACGGCGGCTTGAAGGCGTCGAGGTCGACTGGTCAGCTGAGTACGAAGGTGGGGTTGCGCTAGAAGTAGCGGGAGCGAAAAGTGGTGGAAATCCATTGGCTGGGAACTGGTAGGCGTCAACGGGAGATTGGGGTCGACGGCGACATAAACGTGCCACACGTCCCGGAAGGCGACAAGCGAAACAGATTGGGCGGTTGTCTGGGGTGCGCCATGGATTCGGGGTCCGAGGCGCCATTCGTGGATACGGCGCTGCTGACTGCTCCGCGGGACATACAAAGGAAGGGAATGGTGCCAGCGGCGGTCTTGTGGCGACGGAAGCGTAGGTGAGCGGGGCTTCGACGTATTGTTCATTAGGTGCGACCGACGCGGCCACTGGTGAAAGGGTGGATGCCGGCGCAACTGACGGCTGGCGTACGGAAGGAATCGTCTCGGCAACACGCTCTCGGATCACCCGTTGGACTGAGTGAGGCAACGTGGAAGTGGGCCGTGGAGCGCAGGGAAGCAGGGACAGCTGACGCGAAACCTCTTCTCGCACGAACTGCTCGATATGAGGTAGAAGAGCCGAGAGGTCAGGAGAAGCAGCCAATGCCGACAGCGACCCACGTTGCGGTTCTTCCCGCGAAGGGCGTTGGCGGGTGAAAATGCGCTGCTTGCGGAGCTCGTCATAGCTCTGACACCAGTTCACGACGTCGCTAATAGTCTGCGGGTTTTTATTCAGCAGCATTTGAAACGCATCGTCCTCAATGCCCTTGAGAATGTGTTTGATCTTATCGCTTTCGGCCATAGCTGGATTTGCCCGCCTGCAGAGGTCGACGACGTCCTCTATGTAGCTCTTGAATGTTTCACCGGCCTGCTGCGCTCGCTCACGCAGCTGCTGCTCGGCCTGGAGTTTGCCAAGTGCCGGGCGGCCGAAAACTTTTGTAAATTCAGCTTTGAAGTCTGGCCAAGTAGTGAAGGTAGATCCGTTGTTGTTAAACCACGTCTCAGCCAGCCCCGTCAAATAGAATCCGACGTTATTGAGCTTCATCGTGTCATCCCATTTATTATAGGTGCTCACCCGTTCGAAGATTGAAAGCCAGTCTTCCGCATCACGGTCATCGGTGCCGTTAAAGAAAGGCGGGTCTCGTTGCCGGAGCATACCGGAACAGACGATGGGCTGCTGGGGTGTAGGCGGCATGTCGTCGCTGACCGGGAGTCTTCTGCTTCGCAATTCCAGGCTGTCAGGCCTTGCAGGGATCGCGATGCGGCAACCTCCACCAAAAATGTGGTGACGTTTATTGACACCTGGGA
>NW_027526361.1:215115954-215136158 GCF_048455015.1 Haemaphysalis longicornis | reverse complement strand
GCCGACAGTACGACAGTGGCAGAAGGTCGACGCAGACGACCATCTTCACGCTGGGTCAGGTTGAACAATTATCACATTGTCCCGAATAGTCGGCTGCGCCAAATGTCAGGTTCCCCTTTATTGGGCCGAGTTCACTAAGTAGTCAAACAACAGTTCGGTTGTCGTTCTTTCACCTGTTTATCTTCTTCCTCTTCTGGCTGCTGCCCGGCTCCTCGTCGACCTCTTCCTCTTCCTGTTACAATGCGTACTATGCAATCAAAGTCAGAACAAATAGGACCCATTGGAAATCTTGCATCGCTGCCGCACTTGAGAAATGATCGGTTAGAACGGCTGGAAACAGCCTTCATAAATTTATGGTTCAGCACTTCAGCGCAAGCATTTTCAGCGATTGGGTTAGATTGAATATCAAAAGAGATAAACTTGATTGGTCCGCCTCTTTCACAGAGTTACCTAATCTTTCTGGAGCGTTTGATAAAAGCCAGAGTAACGTGACATTGACCAATTTTTTCTTTGCATCTTTTAAGGCGTTTTTGTACGTCTTACTGTTCATCCATTGGGCTAAGCAGTGCTCGGATCTTCCAGAAAACTTGGCTGTTTAAATATTTGTCTTTTCTTTCGGACAAATCGTTTTAAAGCGCGAGTATGCCAAGGCAACTCGCGGTTAGCCGTTATAGATCTGCAGGGAACGTGTGATTTAATTAGTCTCTGAAAAATGTTGACACCTTATTGACACCTGGGCATGGTCACGTCGTCAAGTCAGGCAGGTCGAGCGACGTAGGAAACCGGGCTGAGGTCCGAGCTGTGCGAGGACACACTTCGTCTCCTTCCAAAGCGCTGCATGGCACATAACCTTATCGGAAGATTGTCCACCAACAGGACATGACAGGACATAGCCACTGGAAAAGTGTCCATCTGCTAACGTTCAGGTTCTTCGCTACAATACAAATATATATATATATATATATATATATATATATATATATATATATATATATATATATATATAAATATATATATATATATATATATATATACACACACAAAGTAGCAGTACGCTCTTCGGAGACTTTATTTCCAACGTTTCGACCATAGACAGGTCTTCCTGAGGAACACCTGTCTTCCTCAGACCAGTCCTTCGGCCTTGGAATAAATCCTCCTTACAATATGTATACGTATATATATATACATACTTATACATATATATATATATATATATATATATATATATATATATATATATATATATATATATATATATATATATATATATATATATATATATATATATATATATATATATATATATATATATATATATATATATATATACTTATATATATATATATATATATATATTGATATATATATACACACAAAGTAGAAGTACGCTCTTTGGAGACTTTATTTCCAACGTTATGACCTGAGACAGGTCTTCCTGAGGAAGACCTGTCTCAGGTCGAAACGTTAGAAATAAAGTCTCCGAAAAGCGTCCTTCTACTTTGTGCGTATTCCTGCAGCAACTAAGGACTCCACTTCACGACTGTATATATATATACATATATATATATATATATATATATATATATATATATATATATATATATATATATATTCAAAAACTTGGGTGCGACCACTTGGAAAACACTAACAAAGACTTTATTTCGACAGTTTCGACCAGTGCCCTGGTCTGCTTCAGGGAAAATTACAAGTGGGAGAATATGCTCTAGGATACACACTTCACGAGAGATTGGAATTTTGCCCTCTACCTCTCTTTCTTGCCAGAAAAGAAACCAAATAAATGAAAGCAAACATGTACAAAAATCTCAGCGGCACATATACACGTCTCTCCCCAGGCGAGCGGTGATACAAAGCAAGGAGAGGGGAAAAGGAAAACAGGAGAAAAAAGGAGTATAAAGAAGGAGGCAATTAGAAACAGAGAAAGAGGGGAGAAAAGGACAGGCAGAAGAAAGGGGGGTTCTCAGAAGCAGACACCGACGAATACGAAGGTCGAACAGCGGAAACTTGAAAGGTAGAGTGAGGGATCGCTCAGCGGCTCAAAATGACGTGACGTGCCGTATTCCGCGTACTGTAGAGAGAAAGAGAGAAAAAAAAAGAAGAAAAACCCCTAGGAGTGAATTATGTTTGAAGAACATTGTTGCAAATGTAGATAGGCGCCACATGGCCCCCAGTAGCTCACGAATGCCAATACATGGTCTAAACACACATTGCGAGAGGAGCGGAGGAAACATGAGTACGGAGGCTGCGGCATCGGGCATGGTCCGCGCACTCACCATGGTCCAAAAGTCGTGTTGTAATCGATAGCCCGAGTCGGCGCGGCGCGCCACGGATATTTATTGGTGCAGAAGCGCTAGCGGAGCGCCGAAACGTCGCCGGAGGAGTCATTCCCGTGCGGAAACGCAACCCCCTAGCCCCCCCCCCCCCCCCCCCCGTTTTCCCGAAACTCGTAATCGTGTGGTCGCCAGGCGCGTGTTCTCTATTTTGTTACAAATGGCAAAACGATAATGAGGAGAAAAGTAGGTTTGAACCGCAGATTTATTGCTAACAGCACTCGTTTGGCTCCCTCGCCGCACGACCCCACCTCCTCTCCCCAAAAAATAATAATAATAAAAAAAAAAGTTTCACGTAAGGTCTCGTAGGCAGCCCAATCTCCCTGCGCTCTCGTTTATACCCTCAGTAAGCGTCCGAAATTTATGTATAAAGAACGATTCTCTCTGTTCCCGCTCGTAAGTATTGCGGAAGCCGGACTGAATTAACACTACTTGTATTTTTTCGAAGGAGTGATCCGGGAGGCGGAGGTGCCTGGACAGTGGAAGACCGAGAAGTCCCTTTACATGTGAGTTGTGATTGTTAAATCTGGTCCGGAAGGGCGTTTCGGTCTGTCCAATGTACTCCCGATTACAAACGAGGCAACGAAGTTTATGGATTACGTTTGAGGTGTCGCAATTTAAATTTTCTTTGATAGCATATTTAAAGGTTGACCTGCTGGCTTGGGCAATATTATACGTCTCGATGTGGGTGCAGACTTTACCGCGCGGCTTGCCGCATGGTCGGCAGCCCTGAGCTCGCTCAGGTGGCTCTGTTTTAGCGTTGACTAAGAGGTCCCTCAAGTTTTTGCCACGTCGGTACACAACACGAGGGGGCTGCTGGAAAATGGCCGACAACCGGTCGCTATTTTTGATGATATTGAAATGTCTTCTCAAGATGTCATTTACTTTAGGAATTTTGGAAGAGTAGGTGAGAACCAAATTAATCTCGAGGTGGTTTCTTTTCGGCTTTCAGCTAGAATGTCCTCTCTTTCTAAGTTGCGAGCGCGCTCAATTGCATCGTCAACTATTCCTTCTGGGTATTCTTGGCCAATCAGGGAGGTCTTAAGTTCACGTGCATTTTTCTCAAGATCCTCCTGCCCAGAGCATATTCTAGGGTAGCTGTGCGCCTGTGAATACGGTATGCCTGTTTTACAATAGCGAGGGTGGCTGCTAAAAAAGTGGAGATACTGTTGGCGGTCAGTGGGCTTCCTGTACAATGTTGTTGAAATGTTCCTTCTGTCCAGAAGCAGCGTGACATCTAAGAAATTAATGGTTTTGGTTGAGATCTGATGGGTTAGTTTTATTGAAGGATGCAGGGAGTTGATATCTGAAATGAATTCCGTGAGGCTCGACTCATCGTTGTCCCAAATGAAGAAGATGTCATCCAGAAAGCGCTTGTAAATTACGGGTTTAGGGCAGCGTTTTCGAATGAATTCCGTTTCCAATGACGCCATGAAGATTTTGGCATATGTTGGTGCCATTTTGTCCCCATGGCTGTGCCGTTAATTTGAAGGTAGTGTTCACTGTCGAATTCAAAGTGATTGTATTCAAGAAAGAGGCGGAGGAGGGTTTCTAATGTGCTAGGCAAAAATTAGAGTCACCGTAAGATGAAATCGCGGCCAGTATGCCATCAGTATGAGGAATGTTTGTATAGAGCGACGTAACGTCCATGGTGACGAGAAAACTGCCAGGTGGGACAACTAGGTTCGAAACCTCGCGGAGGAAGTGACCCGTATCTTTTATGTATGAGGGGAACGTTGGAGGGATATCCTTAATTAGGTGGTCGATAAAACTAGATATTATTTCTGTTGCCGTTCCATTGCTCGACACGGTAGGGCGGCCAGGATCATTTTCTTTATGTATTTTGGGAAGAAGGTAGAAACGGCCAGGCTGAGAATTATGAGGTACCATTAATTTATACATTGCGTGGGTAATTTTCCCATCGTCCAGCAATGACTTCAGTGCGTCGATAATTTCGGCTTCAAACTGTATTGTTGGGTCGGCAGCAAGCTTGCGGTAGAATGTCTTATCAGTTAGCTGTCGCTGCCCCTCTTTTATGTAGTCATTTTCGTTCAGAATCACTACAGCCCCTCCCTTATCCGCCGGTTTTATTACGATGCCAGAATATTCACTGAGGCTCTTGAGTGCTTCGCGTTCGTCTGATCCGAGGTTGCTGCGAACGGGCAACCGTTTTTCGAACGTGGTGATGATATCTTTCTGTACGGCCGAAATGTACTTGTCTAAGTGCTTATCCCGTTGCTCCCTTGGTGTAAACATTTTGTCTGAATGTCCAGGAAATAGATTTTGCTGCCCGTGGGCTGGTCATGAAAGTATTCTCGTAGGCGCAGCTTTTTAGCAAAGTTGTCGATGTCCTGATACAGTTCGAATTCATTGATGTTTCTCGAGGATGGAGAGAAATTTAGTCCTTTTGGAAGTAGTTTGAGTTCAGCTGGAGAGAGCTGTTGGTTTGAGACGTTCACAACGTCAGAACACGGCAGGTTGTCTTTTGAGTCGCATATCAGTGCGGGCCCAACGCTGCCGTCCACCCCCGAAGCCTCCGCCTGTGTCGCCCCGTTCCCGCAAATGGGAAGTTGATCTCGTTCGTACTTTTTTGATTTTCTTTTCTCCGCCATAACCTGCTTTTTATTTTCGTACCTCTCTAGTTCACATTGTTCTAACTCTGAAAGAACTCATTCCTTACGTTTGGCCAGTTCTGTTGACTTTAGCTCTTGGGCCTTCCGAGTGCTGTGTCCATAACCAATTTCGTCAGGCTTACGGATGCGTCATTTAAAATTTTTGTCCACTGATTCCTCTCGGTGTCATTAAGTGTCGACATTGATGGTGATAATTTGACTTGGAGACCCTTGGGTGCTATATTATATTTCACGTAAGAATTTAGGTAGCACGCATGCGAGTCAAGCCGTACTCGTTTTTCCACACATTTGCACAATTCTCGAAAGGACCTAGACCACGTTGCGTTAGAGCGGACCTCACCTGAGCTGCTGTCTTGTCAATTCTGAGCACCAAGCACGCCCGCGCCCGCCGCCTCGACGTAGGAGAGTCGGCCCGACGAGGGCCCCCCAGGCTCATCAGCAGTCGGGCTGGTCCGCGCAGGAGGTCGAGCAAACTTTCGGCGAGCGCCGCCCGAAATTTCGTTGTTCAAGTCGTTCTTCAAGTCTCTTTTTGCCTCTTCCCTCTGTGGGAACACGGGGAGGTACGAATTACTGTTGAGGTTCGGGTGGGTTGTAGAAACGGACGACGCGTGGTCCATCCATGCATGTGCGGAGCTAGCAGAGTTTCGCAGGAGGACATGCTGCAGGTGGCTGGTGATCACAGCGACCCCCTCGAAACTAGGGTGGAGTCCGTCCGCAGCGAACACCCGTCCCGACGGCAGCCACTCCATGCCGTGGTCGATGTAGCGGACGTTACTGGACCGTCGGCAGTGCGCCCGCTACAGCGAGTTGAAGTGGCAGGCCTCCCGGTTGTACCGCTCCACCGCTCTTCTGTTGGCGCATCCGCGATGGCGCTTCGGGGTCTGGGAAAGAGGCAGGGTGACGAATATGTCCGCAATGTCCGGGCGCTCCCGATGAACAAGCTCCAGCATTTCCTGGTAGTGGCCGAATGTGCGTGTTGCCGATCTGTGTCTTTTTCGGATGTCATTCGCTCCGACGTGGAGGACCAACACACTCGCTGTTCGTGGGACGAAGTCCAGGAGGGGCAGAATATCACTGAAAGTGGCGTCCAACTGGCAAATAGAGGCCGGGGTCCCGTGCCGGAGGGGATCAAAGTTCGTGAAGAAATGCTTCATCTGTAAGTCGCCGATGACTACGGAGTTGATGTTCGTTTTAGGATACTTCCAGGTCAGGCTCACCATCGTGGTGCGAGCAGTAGCCATGAGTATATATAGCAGAGAATGAATTCTTGGCTACTGTTTAAATATTCAAAAACTTGGGTGCGACCACTTGGAAAACACTAACTAAGACTTTATTTCGACAGTTTCGACCAATGGCCTGGTCTGCTTCAGGGAAAATTACAAGTGACTGAATATGCTCTGCGATACACACTTCACGAGAGAGGGGAATTTTGCCCTCTACCTCTCTTTTTTGCCAGAAAAGAAACCAAACAAATGAAAGCAAACATGTACAATAATCTCAGCGGCACATATACACGTCTCTCCCCAGGCGAGTGGCGATACAAAGCAAGGAGAGGGGAAAGGAAAACAGGAAAAAAAAGGAGTATAAAGAAGGAGGCAATTAGAAATAGAGAAAGGGGGAGAAAAGGAGAGGCAGAAGAAAGGTCGGTTTCTCAGAAGCAGATTCCGACGAATACGAAGGTCGAACAGCGGAAACTTGAAAGGTTGAGTGAGGAACCGCTCGGCGGCTCAGAATGACGCGACGTGCCGTATTCCGCGTACTGTAGAGAGAAAGAGAGAAAAAAAAATTGAAGAAAAACCCCTAGGAGTGAACTATGTTTGAAGAACGTTGTTGCAAATGTAGATAGGCGCCACATGGCCCCCAGTAGCTCACGAATGCCAATACAGGGTCTAAACGCATAGCGAGAGGAGCGGAGGAAACATGAGTACGGAGGCTGCGGCATCGGGCAAGGTCCGCACACTCAACATGGTCCAAAAGTCGTGTTGTAATCGATAGGCCGAGTCAGGGCGGCGCGCCACGGAGATTTATTGGTGCAGAAGCGCTAGCGGAGCGCCGAAACGTCGCCGGAGGAGTCATTCCCGTGCGGAAACGCACCCCCTAGGCCCCCCCCCCCCCACCGTTTTCCCGAAACTCGTAATCGTGTGGTCGCCAGGCGGGTGTTCTCTATTTTGTTAAAAATGGCAAAACGATAATGAGGAGAAAAGTAGGTTTGAACCGCAGATTTATTGCTAACAGCACGCGTTTGGCTCCCTCGCCGCACGCCCCCCGTCCGTCCCCCCCCCCCCCCCCCCCAAAAAAAAAAGGTTCACGTAAGGTCTCGTAGGCAGCCCAATCTCCCTTCGCTCTCGTTTATACCCTCAGTAAGCGTCCGAAATTTATGTATAAAGAACGATTCTCTCTGTTCCCGCTCGTAAGTATTGCGGAAGCCGGACTGAATTAACACTACTTGTATTTTTTCGAAGGAGTGATCCGGGAGGCAGAGGTGCCTGGACAGTAGAAGACCGGGAAGTCCCTTTACATGCGACTTGTGATTGTAAAAGCTTGTGCGGAGGGGCGTTCCGGTCTGTCCTATGTACTCCTGATTACAAACGAGGGAACAAAGTTTATAGATTACGTTTGAGGTGTCGCAATTTAAATTTTCTTTGATAGCATATTTAAAGGTTGACCTGCTGGCTTGGGCAATATTAGTCGTCTCGGTGTGGGTGCAGACTTTACAGCGCGGCTTGCCGCATGGTCGGCAGCCCTGAGCTCGCTCAGGTGGCTCTGTTTTAGCGTTGACTAAGAGGTCCCTCAAGTTTTTGCCATGTCGGTACACAACACGAGGGGTCTGCTGGAAAATGGCCGACAACCGGTCGCTCTGTTTTATGATATTGAAATGTCTTCTCAAGGTGTCATTTACTTTCGAAATTTTGGAAGAGTAGGTGAAAACCAAATTAGTCTCTGGGTGGTTTTCTTTTCGGCTTTCAGCTAGAATGTCCTCTCTTTCTAAGTTGCGAGCGCGCTCAATTTCATCGTCAACTATTCCTTCTGGGTATTTCTGGCCAATCAGGGAAGTCTTAAGTTCACGTGCATTTTTCTCGAAATCCTCCTGCCCAGAGCATAATCTACGGTACCTGTGTGCCTGTGAATACGGTATGCCTGTTTTACAATGGCGAGGGTGGCTGCTAAAGAAGTGGAGATACTGTTGGCGCTCAGTGGGCTTCCTGTACAATGTTGTTGAAATGTTCCCACTGTCCAGGAGCAGCGTGACATCTAAGAAATTAATGGTTTTGGTTGAGATCTGATGGGTTAGTTTTATTGAAGGATGCAGAGAGTTGATATCTGAAATGAATTCCGTGAGGCTCGCCTCATCGTTGTCCCAAATGAAGAAGAAGTCATCCAGAAAGCGCTTGTAAATTACGGGTTTAGGGCAGCGTTTTCCAATGAATTCCGGTTCTAATGACGCTATGAAGATGTTGGCATATGTTGGTGGCATTTTGGCCTCATGGCTGTGCCGTTAATTTGAAGCTAGTGTTCACTGTCGAATTCAAAGTGATTGTATTCAAGAACGAGGTGGAGGAGGGTTTCTAATGTGCTAGGGCTGACATCTAAGCAAACATTAGAGTCACCATAAGATGAAATCGCGGCCAGTATGCCATCAGTATCAGGAATGTTTGTATAGAGCGACGTAACGTCCATGGTGACGAGAAGACTGCCAGGTCTGACAACTAGGTTCGAAACCTCGCGGAGGAAGTGACCCGTATCTTTTATGTATGAGGGGAACGTTGGAGGGATATCCTTAATTAGGTGGTCGATAAAACTGGATATTTTTTCTGTTGCCGTTCCATTGCTCTACAGGATAGGGCGGCCAGGATTATTTTCTTTATGTATTTTGGGAAGAAGGTAGAAACGGCCAGGCTTAGAAGTATGAGGTACCATTAATTTATACATTGCGTTGGTAATTTTCCCATCGTCCAGCAATAACTTGAGTGCGTCGATAATTTCGGCTTCAAACTGTATTGTTGGGTCGGCAGCAAGCTTGCGGTAGAATGTCTTATCAGTTAGCTGTCCCTGCTCCTCTTTTAGGTAGTCATTTTTGTTCAGAATCACTACAGCCCCTCCCTTATCCGCCGGTTTTATTACGATGCCAGAATCCTCACAGAGGCTCGTTAGTGCTTCGCGTTCGTCTGATCCGAGGTTGCTGCGAACGGTGAACCGTTTTTCGAACGTGGTGATGATATCTTTCTGTACGGCCGAAATGTACATGTCTAAGTGCTTATCCCGTTGCTCACTTGGTGTAAACATTTTGCCTGAAAGTCCAGGAAATAGTTTTTTGCTGCCCGTGGGCTGGTCATGAAAGTACTCTCGTAGGCGCAGCTTTCTAACAAAGTTGTCGAGGTCCTGATACAGTTCGAATTCATTGATGTTTCCCGAGGACGGAGAGAAATTTAGTCCTTTTGAAAGTAGTTTGAGTTCAGCTGCAGAGAGCTGTCTGCTTAAGACGTTCACAACGTTACAACACGGCAGGTTGTCTTTTGAGTCGCATATCAGTGCGGGCCCAACGCGGCCGTCCACCCCCGAAGCCACCCCCGAAGCTGAGCGGTCCCTTACTCTACCTTTCAAGTTTCCGCTGTTCGACCTTCGTATTCGTCAGTGTCTGCTTCTGAGAACCCCCCTTTCTTCTGCCTCTCCTTTTCCCCCCTCTTTCTCTATTTCTAATTGCCTCCTTCTTTATAATCCTTTTTTCTCCTGTTTTCCTTTTCCCCTCTCCTTGCTTTGTATCTCCACTCGCCTGGGGAGAGACGTGTATATGTGCCGCTGAGATTTTTGTACATGTTTGCTTTCATTTGTTTGGTTTCTTTTCTGGCAAGAAAGAGAGCTAGACGGCAAAATTCTCCTCTCTCGTGAAGTGTGTATCGTAGAGCATATTCAGTCACGTGTAATTTTCCCTGAAGCAGATCAGGCCACTGGTCGAAACTGTCGAAATAAAGTCTTTGTTAGTGTTTTCCAAGTGGTCGCACCCAAGTTCTTGAATATTTAAACAGTAGCCAAGATTTCCTTCTCTGCTATATATACTCATGGCTACTGCTCGCACCACGATGGAGAACCTGACCTGGAAGTATCCTAAAACGAACATCAACTCCGTCGTCATCGGCGACTCACAGATGAAGCATTTCTTCACGAACTTTGATCCCCTCCGGGACGAGACCCCGGCCTTCAGTTGCCAGTTGGACGCCACTGTCAGTGATATCCTGCCCCTCCTGTACTTCGTCCCACGAACAGCGAGTGTGTTGGTCCTCCACGTCGGAGCGAATGACATCCGAAAAAGACACAGATCGGCAACAAGCACATTCGGCCACTACCAGGAAATGCTGGAGCTTGTTCATCGGGAGCGCCCGGACCTTGCGGACATATTCGTCACCGTGCTCCTTCCCCAGACCCCGAACCGCCGTCGCGGATGCGCCAACAGAAGAGCGGTGGAGGGGTACAACCGGGAGGCCTGCCACTTCAACTCGCTGTTGCGGGCGCACTGCCGCCGGTCCCGTAACGTCCGCTACATCGACCACGGCATGGAGTGGCTGCCGTCGGGACGGGTGTTCGCTGCGGAAGGACTCCACCCTAGTTTCGAGGGGGTCGCTGTGATCACCAGCCACCTGCAGCAAGTCCTCCTGCGAAACTCTGCTCGCTCTGCACATGCATGGATGGACCACGCGTCGTCCGTTTCTACAACCCACCCGAACCTCAACAGTAATTCGGACTTCCCCGTGTTCCCACAGAGGGAAGAGACAAAAAGCGACTTGAAGAACGACTTGAACAACGAAATTGTGGGCGGCACTCGCCGAAAGTTTGCTCGACCTCCTGCGCGGACCAGCCCGACTGCTGATGAGCCTGGTGGCCCTCGTCGGGCCAACTCTCCTACGTCGAGGCGGCGTGCGCGGGCGTGCTTGGTGCTCAGAATTGACAGGACAGCAGCTCAGGTGAGGTCCGCTCTAAGGCAACATGGTCCAGGTCCTTTCTAGAATTGTGCGAATGTGTGGAAAAACGAGTACGGTTTGACTCGCATGCGTGCTACCTAAATTCTTACGTGAAATATAATAAAGCACCCAAGGGTCTCCAAGTCAAATTATCACCATCAATGTCGACACTTAATGACACCGAGAGAAATCAGTGGACAAAAATTTTAAATGACGCATCCGTAAGCCTGACGAAATTGGTTATGGAACACAGCACTCGGAAGGCCCAAGAGCTAAAGTCAACAGAACTGGCAAAACGTAAGGAATAAGTTCTTTCAGAATTAGAACAATGTGAACTAGAGAGGTACGAAAATAAAAAGCAGGTTATGGCGGAGAAAAGAAAATCAAAAAAGTACAAACGAGATCAACTTCCCATTTGCGGGAACGGGGCGGCACAGGCGGAGGCTTCGGGGGTGGACGGCAGCGTTGGGCCCGCACTGATATGCGACTCAAAAGACAACCTGCCGTGTTGTAACGTTGTGAACGTCTCAAGCAGACAGCTCTCTAAAGCTGAACTCAAACTACTTTTAAAAGGACTAAATTTCTCTCCGTCCTCGGGAAACATCAATGAATTCGAACTGTATCAGGACCTCGACAACTTTGCTAGAAACCTGCGCCTACGAGAATACTTTTATGACCAGCCCACGGGAAGCAAAAAACTATTTCCTGGACTTTCAGACAAAATGTTTACACCAAGCGAGCAACGGGATAAGCACTTAGACATGTACAATTCGGCCGTACAGAAAGATATCATCACCACGTTCGAAAAACGGTTGCCCGTTCGCAGCAACCTCGGATCAGACGAACGCGAAGCACTCAAGAGCCTCTGTGAGGATTCTGGCATCGTAATAAAACCGGCGGATAAGGGAGGGGCTGTAGTGATTCTGAACAAAAATGACTACCTAAAAGAGGAGCAGCGACAGCTAACTGATAAGACATTCTACCGCAAGCTTGCTGCCGACCCAACAATACAGTTTGAAGCCGAAATTATCGACGCACTCAAGTTATTGCTGGACGATGGGAAAATTACCCACGCAATGTATAAATAATGGTACCTCATACTTCTAAGCCTGGCCGTTTCTACCTTCTTCCCAAAATACATAAAGAAAATAATCCTGGCCGCCCTACCGTGTCGAGCAATGGAACGGCAACAGAAAAAATATCCAGTTTTATCGACCACCTAATTAAGGATATCCCTCCAACGTTCCCCTCATACATAAAAGATACGGGTCACTTCCTCCGCGAGGTTTCGAACCTAGTTGTCCCACCTGGCAGTTTTCTCGTCACCATGGACGTTGCGTCGCTCTATATAAACATTCCTCATACTGATGGCATACTGGCCGCGATTTCATCTTACGGTGACTCTAATTTTTGCTTAGATGTCAGCCCTAGCACATTAGAAACCCTCCTCCGCCTCGTTCTTCGACAGTGAACACTAGCTTCAAATTAACGGCACAGCCATGGGGCCAAAATGGCACCAACATATGCAAACATCTTCAAGGCGTCATTAGAAACGGAATTCATTGCAAAACGCTGCCCTAAACCCTTCATTTACAAGCGCTTTCTGGATGACTTCTTCTTCATTTGGGACAACGATGAGGCGAGCCTCACGGAATGCATTTCAGATATCAACTCCCTGCATCCTTCAATAAAACTAACCAATCAGATCTCAACCAAAACCATTAATTTCTTAGATGTCACGCTGCTCCTGGACAGTGGAAACATTTCAACAACATTGTACAGGAAGCCCACTGACCGCAACAGTATCTCCACTTCTTTAGCAGCCACCCACGCCATTTTAAAACAGGCATACCGTATTCACAGGCACACAGGTACCGTAGATTATGCTCTGGGCAGGAGGATTTCGAGAAAAATGCACGTGAACTTAAGACTTCCCTGATTGGCCAAAAATACCCAGAAGGAATAGTTGACGATGCAATTGAGCGCGCTCGCAACTTAGAAAGAGAGGACATTCTAGCTGAAAGCCAAAAAGAAAACCACCCCGAGACTAATTTGGTTCTCACCTACTCTTCCAAAATTTCTAAAGTAAATGACATCTTGAGAAGAAATTTCAATATCATCAAAGAGAGCGACCGGTTGTCTGCCATTTTCCAGCAGCCCCCTCGTGTTGTGTACTGACGTCGCAAAAACTTGAGGGACCTCTTAGTCAACGCTAAAACAGAGCCACCTGAGTGAGCTCAGGGCTGCCGACCATGCGTCAAGCCGCGCTGTAAAGTCTGCACCCACATCGAGACGACTAATATTGCCCAAGCCAGCAGGTCAACCTTTAAATATGCTATCAAAGTAAATGTAAATTGCGACACCTCAAACGTAATCTATAAACTTCGTTGCCTTCTTTGTAACCAGGAGTACATTGGACAGACCGAAACGCCCTTCCGCACCAGATTTTACAATCACAAGTCGCATGTAAAGGGACTTCCCGGTCTTCCACTGTCCAGGCACCTCTGCCTCCCGGATCACTCCTTCGAAAAAATACAAGTAGTGTTAATTTAGTCCGGCTTCCGCAATACTTACGAGCGGGAACAGAGAGAATCGTTCTTTGTAAATAAATTTCGTGCGCTTACTGAGGGTATAAACGAGAGTGCAGGGAGATTGGGCTGCCTACGAGACCTTACGTGAACCTTTTTTTTTTCATTATTATTTTTTGGGGGGAGGGGGCGGGGGGCGTGCGGCGAGGGAGCCGAACGAGTGCTGTTAGCAATAAATCTGCGGTTCAAACCTACTTTTCTCTTTATTATCGTTTTGCCATTTTTAACAAAATAAAGAACACGCGCCTGGCGACCACACGGTTACGAGTTTCGGGAAAACGGGGGGCGGGGGGGGGCTAGGGGGGTGCGTTTCCGCACAGGAATGACTCCTCCGCGACGTTTCGGCGCTCCGCTAGCGCTTCTGCACCAATAAATCTCCGTTGCGCGCCGCGCCGACTCGGGCTATCGATTACAGCACGACTTTTGGACCATGTTGAGTGCGCGGACCTTGCCCGATGCCGCAGCCTCCGTACTCATGTTTCCTCCGCTCCTCTCGCTATGTGTGTTTAGACCCTGTATTGGCATACGTGAGCTACTGGGGGCCATGTGGCGCCTATCTACATTTGCAACAACGTTCTTCAAACGTAATTCACTCCTAGGGGTTTTTCTTCCCTTTTTTTTATTTTTTTCTCTCTTTCTCTCTACAGTATGCGGAATACGGCACGTCACGTCATTCTGAGCCGCTGAGCGGTCCCTCATTCTACCTTTTAAGTTTCCGCTGTTCGACCTTCGTATTCGTCGGTGTCTGCTTCTGAGAACCCCCCTTTCTTCTGCCTCTCCTTTTCTCCCCTCTTTCTCTATTTCTAATTGCCCCCTTCTTTATACTCCTTTTTCTCCTGTTTTCCTTTTCCCCTCTCCTTGCTTTGTATCGCCGCTCGCCTGGGGAGAGACGTGTATATGTGCCGCTGAGAATATTGTACATGTTTGCTTTCATTTATTTGGTTTCTTTTCTGGCAAGAAAGAGAGGTAGAGGGCAAATTTCCAGTCTCTCATGAAGTGTGTATCGTAGAGCATATTCAGTCACCTGTAATTTTCCCTGAAGCAGACCAGGCCACTGGTCGAAATTGTCGAAATAAAGTCTTTGTTAGTGTTTTACAAGTGGTCGCACCCAAGTTTTTGAATATTTAAAGTAGCCAAGAATTCCTTCTCTGCTATATATATATATATATATATATATATATATATATATATATATATATATATATATATATATATATATATATATATTTATATTTATATATATATAAATATATATATATATATATATTGAGAGGACAAGGTTCACCGGAGAGGCCGATGTTCGGGGCGACCGTTTATTCGGAGGCTCGAGCAGGGAACGCCCGAGTACACACCATGATGATGAGTATTCACAGAGATGAGGACGAAGTGCTAGAGCACGTTCGCTAATGATGATGATAATGTAAAGATGAAGAGGAAGCACTGATGGCAGTCCGATGATCCCACACCAAGATCGACTGTGCCAACCGGTGCCGGTAGATTGCCCAAGGATGCTCACAATATGTATATATATAGTAGAACTTTGAAGATGGTAGAGAACACAAGAGAAGAAAAACTTCGCACAAGGTAAAAGCACGATTGTGGCCTACGTTTCAGCAAAGAGAACTTTCTTTTTCTTCTCTTATATGTATATATATATATATATATATATATACGACGTTACCGATTGTATAAGAAAATTGTTAATACTCTAGGAAGAACGGCGTGGAAAGCGCATCACTTTAAATTTACGCAAACATATGGATATTTGTCACTGCGAGCATCAGTTAGACACCACGTTAAGGTCTTTCTGCTGCAACATAACATAGTTAGGACCTTTTATTTCACGGTGTAGTGTACAATCATCCACAAAAGTTTTATAGGATCAGCTATATTTGTACGCACATCATTATAAAAATAAGAAAGACTGACGGGGCAAGCACAGAGCATTGGGGAGCACCGGAGGTGACACAAACAGTTGAAGAGTTATGGCTGTTAGGACGCACATATTGAAAACGATTAGTCAAGAAACAATCAATCCACGTTAATGCATTAGCGTCAATATTAAGACAAAACAATTATTTCAAAAGCAGTTCGTGAGAGGCTGTGTCGAATGCCTTGCAAAATCTAATAGTACACAATCAACTTCAGAAGCCCCATCAAGCACACAATGAATGTCCTTTCGTAAATAATACGAGTTGTTTCGCAGTGAAAGCCTTTTTTATACCCATGTTCAACAGGAGTGAAAAAACCAAATGATTCAAGAAAGTTTGCTCGGTGTGAAAATATGACGTGTGTCATGATCTTACAGCAGGTGCTGGTTAATGAAATTAGGGGGTAATTGCCTAATGAATGACGGCCACCGCATTTATTGAGTGGAACCACCTTGCCGATCATCCAGTCGTCAGGCAGATTTACGTTTTCCGATGATTGGTTAAATATTTTATTTATTTATTGGCTGAATTCGCCTTCGTGTTTTTAAGACTTTTGGCTATAATATTGTCCCACCACTCGAAGGGGATAATTTTAGATCATCAATAATGCGTGTAACGTTCCGCTTTATTGGGTTGAGTTCACTAAGTAGTCAAACAACAGTCCGGATCTAGTCCTTACACCTCCTCTTCTACCTACTCTCCTCGCTGCGGCCCACCTCCTCGTCGACCTCTTCCGCCTCCTCTTACACAGGCCGCCCCTCAGTTGTCAACCCTCATGGGTTGGTACGGCACTACATTGCACATGGACGCAGCTTCCACGATGTTATTAGGTCCATTGTAGCATATGTACTTCAAACTTCCTTGTTGGCGAGCAGGCTTCACAACCATGCAGGGCCCTGAAAAAGGAGCCTTTGAACCCTGCAAGCCTTTCCGCACAAGGACGTAATCCCCAACGTTAATTTTCAGAACCTTGCCGTTGTGAAGATGGTCGTAACGCTTCTTCATTGCGATCTGGTACCTTTCATTTTCTCTCTCAAACCTCTCTTGTTCACGGAGTAGTATTGAATCGGTGGGTTGCAGCAATGGCGTAGAGGTAGAACACCCGTCTCGCGTGCAGAAAGACCGTAGTTCGAATCCTGGTGCCGGAAAATTCCCACCGGATAAAAAAAAATCGCGTATTGACGGAATTGCACAAAGGGGCTTGGGGTGTGGCCTGACCCCAGCGACCATTGCTGGTAATGCAATCCCTCACCAGAACAGGATTGGCCACCCTGGTGTAGTAACGGCCACAACATCCCATGAATACACCAATTAACCCACGGCCCTCAGTCCCCAGCGGCTGCGAAGCAACTGACCACGGCGGCGGTCAGACCTGTGAGGCAGCAGAGGGCGCTAAGAATCCCTGGATCCGGACAGGCCGCCAATGGAATCTGAACCTGGCAACGTTTAACGCGCGAACCTTATCTAGCGAAGCAAGTCTCGAGGTGTTGTTCGAGGAATTAGACAGCATTAATAGGGCTTAGCGAGGTAGGAGGGCAGGCGAAGCCTTTACGGCGCTGAAGAATGGACACGTCCTATGTTACCGTGGTCTAGAGGACAGAAGAGAACTGGGATTGGGATTTATAGTCAATAAAAGCATAGCTGGCAACATAAACGAATACTATAGCATTAACAAAAGGGCAGCAGGTCTTGTAATTAGGCTCAATAAGAGGTACAAGCTCAAGGTGGTGCAGGGCTACGCGCCCACATTCAGCCACGACGAACAAGTAGTGGAACGCCTCTATGAAGATGTGGAATCGGCAATGGCTAAAGTAAAAACACAGTACACCGTAGTTATGGGGGACCTCAATGCTAAAGTAGGCAAGAATCAGGCTGGAGACAAGGCAGTTGGGAACTATGGTCTGGGCTTTAGAAATAGCAGGGGGGACCTACTAGTTGAGTTTGCAGAACGGAATAACCTACGCATAATGAATACCTTCTTCTGTAAACGGGAGAGTCGGAAGTGGACCTGGAGGAGCCTGGAATGGGGAGCAGAAAAATAAAATAGACTTCATAATATGCGATAACCCTCGCGCGTGCAGGATGTGGAAGTGCTGGGAAGGGCAAGGTGTAGTGACCATCGGTAGGTAAGATCTGGAATTAGGCTAGATTTGAGGAGGGACCGCAACAAGCTACTACGAAAGAAGCCGATAAATGAGCTAACAGTAAGACGTAAAGTAGAAGAATTCAGGATCACGCTGCAGACCCGATATTCCGCTCTTAACGAGGAAGCCGAGCCTACGACACAGGAAGCCAGCGACAACCTTACACGCATTATCACGGAGTGTGAAGTAGAAGTCGGGGGCACTATGGCTAGACAGGATACTGGTAAACGTTCACAGGAGACGAAAGATCTAATCAGGAAATAGCAAACCATGAGAATCTCTACCGCAGCTGACAGAATAGAACTAGCTGAGCTCTCGAAGTTAATCACTAAGCGTAAGACAGCTGACATACGGAAGTATAATATGGAGAGGATCGAATACGCTGTAAAGAACGGAGGCAGCCTGAAAGCAGTGAAGAGACGTCTTGGCGTGGGGAAAAATCAGATGTATGCACTTAAGCATAAGCAAGGCAATGTCATCACAAATAGGGATAAAATAGTCACAGTAGCCGAGGAGCTCTATAGGAACCTGCACAATAGCCGGGACATACAGGATAATGGCGAACGAGACAGTAGTTCAGAGGAGATAGACATCCCACCAGTAACGACCGAAGAAGTAAGGAAGGCTTTGAAAGAAATGAAAGGGGGCAAAGCACCTGGCGAGGATCAGATAACAGCAGACCTCTTTAAGGATGGCGGAGAAATTGTACTTGAAAAACTGGCAAACCTGTATCCACAATGCCTAATGACCGCAATGGTACCGGAATCTTGTAAGAACGAGAACATCATCTAATCCATAAGAAAGGCGACATGAAGGACTTGAAAAATTACAGACCGATCAGCTTAGTGTCAGTCGTCTACAAGGTATTCACCAAGGTAATCGCTAACCGAATTTCTGCAACCTTAGATTTCAGTCAACCTAAAGAACACGTAGGGTTCCGTAAAGGTTATTCAACAATGGACCATATTCACACGATCAATCAGGTGATAGAGAAGTGCGCTGAGTATACTGAACCCCTATATATAGCCTTCATAGATTATGAGAAAGCATTTGACTCGGTGGAAACCCTAGCAGTCATTCAGGCATTACGGAACCATGGGGTAGATGAGCATTATGTAAGAAGAGGATATCTACAATGGGTCTACAGCTACCATCATCCTTAATAGGGAGAGCAGTAAAATACCTATAAGGAAGGGTGTCAGACAAGGAGACACAATCTCTCCTATGTCATTCACAGCATGTTTACAAGAAGTATTCAGAACGTTGGATTGGGAACAGGTGGGAGTAAGGGTAAAAGGAGAATACCTCAGTAACCTCAGATTTGCTGATGACGTTGCCTTGCTAAGTAACTCGGGTGACGAATTGCAACGCATGCTTTCCGCACTGGGCGAACAGACTAGAACCATGGGCCTGAAAATTATTAATGCAGAAAACTAAAGTAATGATCAATAACCTCGGGAGAGCACAGCGGTTGGAGATAGGTGGCGAGGCAGTGGAAGTGGTAAGCGGATATATCTACTTAGGCCAAGTTGTGACCCCAGATCCCAACCATGAGGCAGAGATAATTAGAAGGATCAGAATGGGGTGGGGTGCATATGGCAGACATTCTCAGATAAAGAATAGCAGTCTACCATTGTTGCTGAAGAAGAAAGTGTATGACAGCTGCATCTTACCGGTACTCACCTACGGGGAAGAAACTTGGAGGCTCACTAAGTGGGTTCAATTTAAATTGAGAACGACTCAGCGGGCAATGGAGCGGAAAATGACAGGGGTAACATTAAGGGACAAGAAGAGAGCGGAGTGGGTCAGGGAGCAAACTGGTGTTAAATACATATTAGTAGAAATTAAGAAGAAGAAATGGGCGTGGGCAGGGCATGTAATGCGAAGGTAAGATAACGGCTAGTCATTAAGGGTAACAGAGTGGACCCCTAGAGAAGGCAAGCGTTGCAGGGGGCGGCAGAAAGTTAGATGGGCAGATGAGATCAAGAAGTTTGCGGGGATAAATTGGTCGCAGTTGGCCCAGGACCGAGGTAATTGGAGAATAATGGGAGAGGCGTTTGCCCTGCAGTGGGCGTAGATAGGCTGGTGATTATGATGATGATGATTGAATCGGTAATCCCCAGGAGGTTATCGGAATGAATCCACTCAGATTTCCCATTATATGCGAAGTAAGGATTGCATCGTAAAGCTTCTGTGTGTGAGTGGTTGTGGTGTGCGACAGGGGCCTCTAGAGCACATTTCCAGCCCCCTTTGAAATAGGAATAGAGAGAAATGAACTACTTGATGTCACGTATAGCTTTCTCAGCTAACCCGTTGGCTTCATGGTGGTACGGCGCTGAGAAACAGAGCTTCATATTGCGCTGGAGAGCCCAATTCCTCAACTGCTCGCTCCGAAAGGCTGGCCCGTTGTCAGCCACAATTGTTTTGATGTCTTTACATATATCCCGGTTCAAGAAAAAGATGACGCTCCTTGCATCTTCCTTTCCGGCTTTACACGCGACCATTCGCGTGCGCTCAATGGCCAGTAGGAACGCTTGCGTGCTGCCTCTCCCCTCGATTTTTTTCTGAGCTCCGCGAAATCAAGGTGAATCTTTGCGAATGGTTCT